>NW_015506682.1:234864-235506 GCF_001515645.1 Sinocyclocheilus grahami
CGATTCAGGACCCGCCGCTGCTGAGGCACGGAGGGGAATGAGCTCATGGGGATCTCAGGTGGATCTGGCCGATGAGTTTGAAGAGGGGTTTCCCTTCGCGATCGTCGGCTGTGCACAAGAGTGAGCCGCTGGAGGATTATGTTATTTAATTAACATTGTCTGATTCAGGGGCCAGTGCTCTGCTGGGATCAGCCCAGCAACAGCAGGAAATGTCTGAGGAGGGCAAAGTAGCTGAGGCTGAGCCTTTCCCAATCCTCCTGCCCTGCGTATGATGAGCTTTTGGAAATTATGGATCGCGCCATGGGGAGGCTTTACTTGATGTGAAGTGGGTGAAGAAAGTGACGTCACGAAATATCTCGATGAACGTTATTTTTCTGGCCATAACCCTCCAGCTCAGGTGAGCCTTCCTTTCTTCCTGTGTTCCAAATAAAGATTGAGAAGGAATGGAAGAGGCAGTTTTTTCCTCACGCATCCATCGATTCCAGAGCTCCAATGCGGGAACCATGGTGGGTGAGTATGATCCATGTCTAAATATATGCATATATAAATGTGTGTATCTAATGAACTGGTGGTTGTGTGTATAACCCTTCTTTGCAGTGTTTCCCGGGACCTGTGTGTTTCTGTCCCTTTCTAGGGTAGGTC
>NW_015506682.1:235788-236329 GCF_001515645.1 Sinocyclocheilus grahami
CATAAGTGGTAAGTGTGCACGTTATGCTTTGCCCACTTTTCTAAAATCCTGTATGGTAAGGGTTACGCGTTATTGATCTCGTTCCCTTTCTCTGAGTTGGTTTAGACCCCAGTACCTTGGGCTCCACTCAAAGTACTTCCAGATATCTGCAAACAGATGCTTGGAAATCTCTAAATCCAAATACTATGGTAAGTGCACACGTTAAGCTTTGCACACTTTTCTACAAATCCACATAGGTGGTAAGTGTGCACGTTATGCTTTGCCCACTTTCTAAAATCCACATAAGTGGTAAGTGTGCACGTTATGCTTTGCCCACTTTTCTAAAATCCTGTATGGTAAGGGTTACGCGTTATTAATCTCGTTCCCTTTCTCTGAGTTGGTTAGACCCCAGTACCTTGGGCTCCACTCAACTAGTGTGGCTCTATCGACACACTCTGGAAGCATCGCTCCCCTCACCATTGAGGGTTATCGTGAGTATGGTGCTTTCTTTCGAGCGTTAATCCTCTGAGGAGTTGGATTCCTCGCTCCATGGGCTGTCCTC
>NW_015506682.1:236411-267848 GCF_001515645.1 Sinocyclocheilus grahami
ACGAGACACTGCGTCCTCTAGGTTTCTTGCCATGCTGCGGACGCAAGCTTCAGACGAAGAAGTGAATGATGTGTGCTCCCGGCGCCTATTTATACTATAGTCGCACCGGTAGTGACGTCATGGCTGTCGCCGGCCAACGAGTTGGTGTTTTTTCAATGTATGCTTCAGACACGGGTCACGACGAGGCATTCCCCATAGCGACCCCTAGAGGACGCAGTGTCTAGTTCCCCACTCAGGGAACCATGGTTACATAAGTAACCTGAGACATTTTTGCTCCTCAACAACTGGAACGGTATCTCATTTTTCTATTAGGATGAGTTGGAGTCATCTGCAACCCTTAAATTGCACACAGATGCTGCGCCTTCCGTTGGTTTTGGAGGGGTGTTTAATGGTCAGTGGTTTGCTAGTGCATGGCCAAATGAACTGCTATCTGTACCTGTTAATACCATGTCAACTGCTCTATTGGAGTTGTACCCTATCGTGATGGCTTGTATTTTGTGGGGTAAACGCTGGGCAAGGAAACAAATTATGTTCTTCTGCGACAATGAAGCAACTGTCAATATTATTAATAAGGGACACTCCTCTGTTCTGTTTATAAACCGTTTTGTTAGGCGCCTTACTTGGTTATCTGTATTGGGTAACTTACATTTTCGGGCTGCTCACATTCCAGGCTTAAACAACCAAATCGCTGATTCTTTGTCTTGGTTTGAATTTCAGAAATTCCACCTCCTGTGCCCAGGGGCAGCACCATCCAGCCTGGTCTGTCCCTCTTTCAGCCAAACCGTACTAGACTAGACATGACCTTTCAATCGTATTTGCACTCTGCAGCTCACTATATGCGTAATGGTGTGGCTAAAACTACATTAAAAATGTACGACTCTGCTTGGTCTCACTTCAGTTCTTTCTGCGCTATATTCTCCGTGGCTCTACTACCGGTTAATGTTTCATATGTTAGTGCTTTTATAGTCCACTGTTATGAATGTTATGAATTAAATGCAGCCTTCAAGCATCAAAAGTATGGTCGCCGGCACACAATTCCACCTGCGCTGCTTGGATCCATCTAACTATCAGCTTACTAGGAAATCCATTGATTCGTCTCCTGCTTATATAAATAAATAAAGCAGACTTGACTTGACTTGACTTGCTTAATGGCCTCAAAAAAGAAAAACCTCAAGGCAACGATCAACGTCTCCCCTTCACGCTCCCACTTTTGCTAAAGTTAATATCACGTTTAAGAGCAGGATGCTTTGGGTCTTATACTGATTTAATGCTAGAGTCTGCTTTGCTCACAGCTTTCTATGGTTTTCTCAGAGGTGGCGAATTTACCACACGCACTGATATTTTTTATCCATCACAAGACCTCACAATTTCTGATGTAACCATTTATTCTCACTACTTCACCGTTTATCTCAAGCATTCTAAAACTGATAAAAACAAGGAAGGCACAGTAATTTTCATTTCTGAATCTAACTCAGTTTTTTTGTCCTCTATCTTCCATGTTGGCCTACTTGAGAAGCCGTCCACAAGCTGGTCCGCAGGACCCATTGTTTTTCACAGAGGAGAAAAAGCCTATGTCCAGAGCCTGGTTTGCCTCCCGTCTCCGCCTTCTTTGCCAATACTGTGGTCTTCCCCCAGAACGCTACACAGCTCATTCTCTGCGCATAGGGGCTGCGACAACTGCATCTTCCTTCACTCCCATCTCTACCTTGAAGGCCATGGGGCGATGGTCATCAGTTGCTTATGAACGTTACCTCCGACCCGACGCTTGAGGCATCCTTGAGGCTCAAAAAGCTATGAGTGCAGCTCCCTAATAAGGGCTTAAAATAAATGTATGGCTTCAGTAACTGTTGGGTGTGTTTACTTTTATAACTATTTATTACTCCATCTTCATTTCTTATGCTGACTTTCACGTAGTTAATTGGTAATTAATAAAAAAAAAAAAAAATGTGGCTTCCGGCAACGCTCATTTGGTTCCTCTGCTGGCTCTTCTTTAGCAGGAAGAGCCAGGGAGGATTGCCTGGTATGGTCTGTTTTTTTTTTTTTGTGCTATTCTCCTATTCTTAAAATAGGAGGGTTTCCCCTGAAGCGACTGCTGTTTCCCTGTCCTGGCTTTCATGGAGCTCATGAAAAGGACAGGGAACTTGGAACAGAGCCATACCGCCAAATGCAACTTTAGTAAACATGCCAATAAAAAAGTTGACTTAAAGGCTTGTCTATGGTTTTCTTTTTGACTTAAGAGATCCTGACTGAAATCAAGCATTCTGCGTTAGTTCAGGCAGGCCTCGTAGTCAAACTCCGCTATCAGCTGACTGGCGAAATTCAAACCCAGCCCCTATCAGCTGATCCGACTCCTAAGCTCTCAATTGGCAAATCTCAAACACGGCTTCTGTCTGCTTGCTTTGCTGCTTCCTCTATTACGCTGCTTGCAACCCACCTCCTCCCCATCTCCTCCTTTAACTGTGCTTAACTTAAACAATGTCATTCTGTTGTCATTGTTGCATGCTCTGTTCTGGGTTTTTTGTGCTATTCTCCTATTCTTAAAATAGGAGGGTTGCCCCTGAAGCGACTGCTGTTTCCCTGTCCTGGCTTTCATGGAGCTCATGAAAAGGACAGGGAACTTAGAAAAGAGCCATACCACCAAATGTACCTTTAGTAAACATGCCAATTAAAAAGTTGACTTAAAGGCTTGTCTATGGTTTTCTTTTTGACTTAAGAGATCCTGACTGAATTGGTTTTCATCACAGCTAGCTTTATCAGTTTGCCTTGTGGGTCGACAGAAGCACTTTTTGAGAATTAATAACTGGAAGTTTGTCACATTAATACCATAAAATATTTGATTATTCAGAGTTTTGCTTTGAGCCACTTAGTAGTAAATGCACAAGATATCCATGAGCACAACTGTATTTTCATCTGGATTTTCAGATTTTTGTCTGTGAAGTAGTCTTAACTTAGTGCCTCTGCTGTGTAGTACATAGAGTTCCTGGTTGGTATCTCATTACTTACCCTATGACAGGTGTAGGCAAGTTCGGTCCTAGAGAGCCGCAGTCCTGCAGAGTTCAGCTCCAACCCTGAAAAAAAAACTCACCTGCCTATAGCCTTAGTAATCCTGAAGACATTGATTAGCTTGTTCAGGTGTGTTTGATTAGGGCTGGAGCTGAACTCTGCAGGACCTCTCTAGGACCGAACTTGCCTACCCCTGCCCTATGATAACATTTTCAAAACCCAGCCACACAAGCTGATAAGTAGATGCAATAAGAACTCAAACAAAACAATCTGACACTGGAGCATCTTTGACTCATAAAACAATAAAGGGATACAAAATCATAAATTAATTAAGAGTTTAGTGGCCTTAGGTCTTGAAGTAAACATCAGGTTTTCAACGGCACAATGTTTTTTCAAAGATACAAAATCAGATCCAATGTCCTTTTGTCATCTGAAATATTTAAAGACAATATCTTACATCTGAGTAGAGAAATATTTTAAGCTTAATCTTCATGAAATTTACAAAATGCAACAGTACAACCAGAAAAAAAAACTAAAATTGAGTTTACAAACATTTAAAAACCTGTACAAATGCATCTTTACATAGTTCCACATAATGTGCAAAATTACTGCCAAGAGTGTGCATTTTTCATTGGACTGCTTACTATTTTCAGACATAAATACTGAAGAATTATACAAACACAGACTTTTATGAAAGCCCTGACTCCTCCCACTGGTAAATCATGCACAAAGAACAACAATAAGATCTTCATCAACAGTTAGAGATTGATTTTAACCTCTGTACTGTAATGCCATTTTATTGTGGCCAATGTACCTGATGCATTTTCTTAGTCCTTAAAGACCTCATGAAATCGATAGACAAGTTCAATACTCCTTCCTGTGCAGACGTATTTCCTGTTGAAACAGGAAGTTGGGGCGGGACATACTGATTTCACAGGCTCTTCAATTGAAGTCTATTCTTTTGCAAAGATTTAAAATGTACTGTAGTGATTAAATATTTTGAAGTCATCAACAACAAAGTCGCACATGGACCCAATTTGCTGTTTTCTGTGCATTACCAGAAAAACTTACATTTTGTTATAATTATAACATTATAAATGCGTTGCTGTTACTTTGGCCTCATCCTCTATTGTGAGCGCTGGGTTGTCATACATCTCTAAACTCTTATCCTTGGTTTTTATTTCATCCTTCTCTTCATCCTTCTCTTTTTCTTTGCAGCAGCAGCAGCAGCGAGTCCTGCAGAAGGTCATGCCGGCGGTCACCACTTTGTCCCAGGGTTTGAAGGAGTGCAGCGGTTTGGGCAGGAAGTCCCAGCTGCGGAGGAATGATGGCAGGAAACGCGGGCAGCGTTTCTGCATAATGTTCACTATGATCACAAAGATCGCAAAGACCAACACGGGCACTCCGACCCCCACCAAGACCTGCCACCCCGCGATGGAGAGGCCCAGGACTGACAGCGGGAAGAGGAGGAAGCACAGGATGAGATACAGCGCCGCGAACCAGCGGTATTTGGCCGTGCGGTTGCCCAGAGCTTTGGCCAATCGGATAGGGATTCGTGTGAAGGGGATGGGATACCAGAGCAGGATACCACTGATGTTGAAGAAGAAGTGACAGAGAGAAATCTGGAAGAAAACACAAATGATAGTCTTTAATCTACAACCACAATAATAAAATCAAGTCAAAGGAAAATAGTATACAGAAATGCAGTAATAGAAAAATGCAGTAACAAACCAAACCTGTAGAGAATTCGCCAGTGTCTCTCCAGGACTGGCGAGAGCAGCTAGAAGAGCAGTGGTGGTTGTGCCAATGTTGGAGCCCAGAGTGAGTGGATACGCCCTCTCAAGGCTAATGACACCAATTCCTGAACAGAAAGAAAACAGTAATGAGGCTTAATTCAGATTGCATTAGCTCACTTATGTTGCTAAGCCAACACTGCAATAAGCATAATATACAGCATGCAAATATTAGATAAGACAGTTTTTAATTAGACTGAACAACTTAAAGTGGTGGACAGAATGGTTGGAGGGGATGTACAGATGTGCTGGCTGTGATGTCTCATCATGAATATTAATTTGGTTATACTTATGATCTTTTACTGTTTTTTTTAATAGTCTGTGAAGATGAGTTGGAAGTCAATCATCAAATACATCAATGTAATCAATAACTTGGTGATTATAAATGATCTAAATTACGAGTACAATAGCACACAGTGTCTATTTTTTCTTATTAAATACACTACTGTTCAAAAGTTTGGGAGTGGGATTTTATGTTTTTCAAAGAAATCTCTTTTGCTCACCAAGGCTGCATTTATTTAATAAGAAATACAGTAAAAACGGTAATATTGTGAAATATTATTACAATTTAAAATGACTGATTTCTATTCAAACACATTTTAAAACTTAATTTATTTCTGTGATCAAAGCTGAATTGTCAGCATCCTTACTCCAGTCTTCAGTGTCACATGATCTTCAGAAATCATTCTAATATGCTGATTTGCTGCTCAATATACTTATTTGTTATTAATCAGTGTATTATCAGCATTTAGTTTACTTTTGAACAGTAGTGGTGTATTTACACAGTGATTTGAAGGAACTATCATACTTACTGAGCAATTTAAATGCATTCTGGGATTGCCTTTTCCAAGAGGGATACATGCAATGCCTTAAAATGCTTGATAAAATGTCTAGGTAGGCTAGCTTATTTCTTGGGTCAACCATAATATGTTTTAACCTTTAACAATTTAGTAACCAGTCCAATCAATCGGGTTTCTATACCGACCGACTAGTGGAGTGATGGCTGAGGTGAAGACAGAGCTGCTCTGAACAATGAAGGTCATTCCGGCTCCAACAAGCATGGCGAGATATCCAGTGACCCAGGCGAAGGGGAAAGGGAAATCTGGCAACAGTTAAAGCCGTATTAGAAAGGTCATGAACAGTATGTTTAGTACATGTATTTATTCCTGGTATTAGGTGATGGTTGCATTAAAACTCCCCACAAAGCATTGGCTAAAATGCAAGTACAGTATGTGAGGAGTTATGAGCATGTACCTGAGTGTAGTCTGAAACCAACAGCACATGCTCATGCAAACACACCTGTGGCACTCAGACACACTCAGGCTCATATAATGTTCCTGTTCAGCTCATCAGACAGCAGGACTGGATCACCTGTGCCGACTATCATACGACAGGATACATGCTAACACACTTCCAGTAAGCGCTGCGCCTACAGGAATGTGATAAGATTGAACTCTGGGAAGGGTGGGGAATTGCCACATGTATGTTTTTAGTTGAAGGTCAAATATTTTCGACATATGTCTTTGTCTTCAACTTTAAGTTCAGTGTTGACACACATTGTCACAAAGAGAGCGTACCAGAGGTTAATGTTAGCAATTAGCAGCAGAGCTTATCGCCAGTTGATTCATCACCGATGTTGACTCACCTGTGTTGAGCACCTTTTTGATGACGACCGCCACCTGACCCTTCAACATGGAGTTCAGCAGCTTGACGATCAGAATCAGGCAGGTGCAGAGGGCCAGCAATGACAGAGCCAACAAAATCAAGCCCACCGCTAGGTCCGGCAGATCAGCGTACACAAACATGTGAGTACCTGAAGAGACAGAGATGAGGACGACTCTGTCAGGACTTACAGAAATATAAATCAACGTTCATGAAACTTTTGGAAATGTAGTGTCCAGCTTCTCTGCTGGTGGTGGTCAGGTGTAGTTTGATGGTTTTAGAGTAGGGGTGTCCAAACCTGTTCCTGGAGGTCTACCTACCTGCACAGTTCAGTTCTAGCACAGCTGTCTGCAGTTATCAAGAGCTCCTGAAGATCTTAATTAGCTGGATCAGTTGTGTTTGGTCAGGATTGGAGCTGAACTTTACAAGAAGGTAGATCTCCAAACTTGGTCCTGTCCTGCAGAGTTGAGCTCCAACCCTAATGAAACACTCCTGCATCTCCCGCTGGACGACAATCTCTTGTGAACGCGCATATGATAGTTAGCGGAAGCTAGAGATTAAGGTTTATAAAGTTGTAAATATGGATATTTTGCTTACACAAACACAACGCATCGCTTCAGATGCCTTTATTAACCCCCCAGAGTCGTGTGGACTTCTTTTTATAATGGATGGGTGCAATTTTTTGGACTTCAAATTTTGGGCTCCCATCCACTCCCATTATAAAGCATGGATTAGCCTGGACATTATTTAATACAACTCCGATTGTATTCGTCTGAAAGTAGAATGTCATATATACCTAGGATGGCTTGAGGGTGAGAAATCATGGGGTCATTTTCATTTTTGGGTGAACTATCCCTTTAATAATAGGCTACTAAGTAAAAAGATGCCATTTAACACATTTAAAATGTGCCATCTTTATGTTGTTTCAACATTAATTTGGAGATTCAATGTGAAATTATGACAAATATATTATATTAATATGCAATTAATCGTGATTAATTACAGAAAAATTTGATTATTTTATTAATCGATTGACAGCACTAGTATTTTTTATCAGATTACTAACAAAGCTTTATATGCTGATTCTGATTATAAATCTCAATTAAATGGACCAAATAATATTGCAAATCTTAAAAGATACAGAGGGCTATTTTCAGATATTAAGTACACCTTGACCTTTATGCTTGCTTTGAGATTGCGATCATTGCTATAACTACATCAAATCACAAAATCACACGCAATAGCTGCAGTTGCTTGCTTTATATGACAGTTCAATCATTTTCAAAATGGGGTCTGGAGACCCCTAAGGGGTTGCATGAGGGTCAGTTAAAACATCCATGGAAAAAAAAGTGCAAAAAGTGTAAAAAAAACTAATTAATTAAAAAATAAATAAATAAATGGATTTGGTTCTGACACTGTTTAAATAGCATAAAAATTGTATAAATGGGTGATTTACAGTATATGTAGATGCCTTTATCTTTTAAGAATGGGGTCCCTTGCAAGGGGATTAACATATTTGGGGGCCTTGGCATTAAAGTTTGAAAAACCTGTGACATAATATACCAACAATGATCTTCAAATTCTCAGTCGAGGAGCTGCTGAATGGTGCATCTTGAAAGTCTGAGCATACTCTTTCACAGTTGAAGGACCACAGAATGATTTCATACTCAAATCCACTGAACCAAGTCGAGGCTGGAATTTTAACATGCAATCTAACTACTTGCATTGATTTAAATCAGCTGAATTCATACCCAGAGCAAAAGCCCTGCTGCCAAACTGGCAGAGGCTCTTTGTTCAGGTGCACTGGCCTCAGGTCGTGAAGAATAGCTCTTTTGAAAAGGTAAGAGTAGATGGATGGGGTGGGGGGCAAGGTGAAGCTCAGCATTTAAAAGAAGCCATTGTACTCATGGAGGTTAGAGCGAATCGCGATCGATGGCTTAAGAGCTGAAATAAGTCAACTATGTAAGGAAGACGGGAAATGGATTGATATTTGGCTTCAGCTTCTGTTGATCCAGGAAGTTCCTGCACTGGTTGCTACAAGAGCCACAAAGAAAGCAGAGGCACTTACATTTGTTCAAGTTGATCGTTTCTGTTTGGTTCTCTTGAGTCCAGATCTGGCCGTCCTCCTCCCAGCAGAGGACGTCAGGCGTGCAGTTTGCGAATCCAGGGACTGTTATATTCACGAGGTTCTGAAACGGACAAAAATACATCTTCAGACCTAAACCTTACATAACAGAGAGAATATGAAGCTTTTGTCCTGGCTATCACTGAATAAATATGTTAATCTAACAGAAATATACAGAATATATAATGGCACAGAAATAAACTAACAATTCATATTAAGTAATTGGCATTCCTACACTTATTATAGCTTAATAAAAAACATGGATGAAAATGAAAAGTGAACAAAAAATTTATTATTTTACATAATATTTGTGCTACATCTTTTTATGCTCAGTATCGCTTTGTTAGCCTACCAATAAGCTGAAAAAACAATCAACCGAGGATGCATCTGAAATCGCATACTGTATGTGACAAGTAGCATGTCCGATTTCACAGTACTCATAAAAGAGTAGGCAAAAAGTACCGACCCCAGCGTGATTCTGAAGTGCGCATACGATGGGACACTTTACTATCCCAAGAGCCCACAGGAGAGGATTATGAATGGCAGTAGGCACGTTTCCATTACAGATTTATGCAAAACTTTGGCGATATTTTATAACTGTCGATAAAAAATTATTGCGAAATGACGGTGTTTCCATTAACCAATGTTATGCGACTAAAATGAAACCTTTTGCCTCTCATGTCATGGCAACGGATTTTGGTGGGATTTTGGCTATATTTATTAAAAAGAGGCATATGAGGGTCTCTTTACAGAAGCAGCACAGAGAGCCGCTTCGGAAACGTGCATGGCGTGGCTGGATTCTGGAATAAACACAAGCATTGTGGCCGCAATCAGCTTCAGTGACCGTATCCTTTTACGCATTGCCTGAAAAACCACCTCATGCGAGCGTAAAAACGTTTTTGTGATATATGGGCATTTTTGCAAATTGACACTTTTCCATTAGGCGTATTTTCAATTCGCAATTTCAATTTGCGCAATTTGAAGGGTAATGGAAACATGCCTAGTGACACGATGCAACTGATGCTGCCAGGTCGCGTGACAATGACAACATGGCGACTGTAGTACGTCCAGATTACATTCATACTGCATACATTCATACTATATAGAACATGCTCTTTTTGCGGTCACAAAGCAATTACTTATTCAAAAAAGTACCTACTCAAGGGAGTATGCAATTTTGGATGTAGCCCTGTACTGTGCATGAGGACACGTTTTTGCATGATGTACTGAGTTGCTACCTAGGTATATGCTAATTGACTTTTTTACACAATAAACGTGTGTTGTTTCTTATGCTTAATAGTGTTACATTGTTAGCTTAGCATCATGCTAATACCACAAGCTATTGGGAGTTTAATCTCTGTGTGCATGATGTTGTATGTCATACAGAGCTGACATACCTATGTAAAGTGTTCCAAATGTGAGGTTAACCCTAACCCTAACCCTATACAGTTAAAATGCCTTTAAAGAAAGCTGTCTATGTAGAAAGCAAGCCAATGCGCTAGGTTTAGAACAGAGCAACAGAGCTATGCTCAGAGCTAGGCTTATCAGGAGATAAAAGACTTGCATATCTGTATTTCTATATACAAATATAGACCCTATGTTTATCTTCTGAATTCCCATCAGCATGATAAATCCTATTTCCTCATGTTTCAACAGCCAAATCTAGTGACTAATGAGAAATGGTGTGTGTGCTGCACTCAATTAACCCACTTTCAGATTCTCACCGTGACTTTTTGTGTTTTACACCAGATCTTAATCAGACTTTTGTTTCGGGCTGCAGGGTCTCCAGTGGCGATATCACGGATCACAGAGGTGTCCAGCTGGAAAAACAAAGAAAACGATTCTCAATGAAAATACATGTGTTACAGCAGAGAGCAAAGCTCTAGTTTAAATTTCTCTAGTTTAAGTGCCTAATTACATTTTGCGAAAAAATTGGGAATTTTTAACTCTACTTCTGCAAAATAAAGAATGTGCATCAAAGTGTTTTTTGGCTTCAGTTTTTATTTATGAAAGTGCTGTAAAATGAATTATTGTACATTCTAATTGAAAATGTACAATACTGTCATATTCAAGTCAATTCAGTACTCGTCCAGATACAGACACTACTGAGTCAAAATTCCCATCTTAGCGAGTGCCCTCGTAAACAGTTGTGCCGCATCCCAATGTGCTTACTTATACTACGCCCTTAAAGTATGTACTTTTTTGGTGATGAAAAAGTACACACTTTTGAGTGTGTAGTAGAAGAGTAGGCAAGCTTTGTGACATACTATCACGTCACACAATTGTGTCTTTAACAGATGCTCTGTCGCACAGTTACACGCACCCTGTCACTGTAAACTGGCCTGTCAATCATCTTGTCACAGTTTATATCCTCAACTTTTCATTTCATTTAACTTCCTACCATATCGGAGAGAAAAGAAGTAGCACATTGTAGCAAATTAGCTACATTATGCTACAGAAGACGAATTCATAGATACTAAACATGGTAGGATTACATATAGGTAAGATGACATGAACGAGTGGTTCTATCATAAGCAGGCATAAAACAGTATACAATACAAAAGACAATATACAAGAACAGTAACAACATACACAATGACCTGAAGTATATGTGTGTTCATTCAAAGAACGGTTTTCCTATGAATTAATGTAAGAAGTCATTTCCTATAGTAGTTATTCATGTTTGTAGTTCTCAACCAAATCATTCCTCATAGCGCAATGGTTTGTGGGTAATATTAGCCATTAGAGTGTGCATGGATTCGCACTTCAAAAATCGACCTGAAATAGTTGACCATACGGGGACTTTTGACATACTCTTTTCAATATACTATGCTTTGGGACACACTTATTCTAATCACACATACTATTTAGGATGGATAGTATGAACATTGGGACACAGGGTTGGTTTGAGAGAAAAAAATGGATGTGTGTCAGTATCTGTGCATTAGGTCTTAAAGTGACAGCAGCCTAATAAACCTGCTGCAATAACAATGACACAGTGGAGCTTATACAATCAGCTGCCTGATACAGTTGCATATGGATGCGGTTGAATAGTAACACCTAACAGATCCACTGATCTCACCTCAATGATGTTTTTGGTGAGGGGTTCGGTGATGACCTTTAACAGGTCTGGAGCATCTGCACCGGTCTGGATGTTAAAGGAATCAATCACAAGCTTGGTGAGTCTATAGAGGAATCCTGATGCCACCTCCAGAGGCAACAGCACCAGGACAGACAGCCAGTTAAAGAAGTCATGGACTGTAGCTCCAGCAAATGCCCTGAGGCACACAGAATCAATGACAAAACCCGTTTCTCAGATGTTCAACTTGAGTTCCTTCATCAGCAAATAAATTCAAAGTTACTGAAAAAGTGCTAGATCAACTTTTGCGCCACTTTGACTTTACATAAAGCCTGTTTTTGCAGACAAAGAAATGATGCCAATGAAACCCAATGTTTCGATGTTTTGCATGACTGCATGGATACAAAACTAACTCCTTAGTTGGGTTTACCTGCGAAACTCGTTGCGGTCTCCCGCTTGCATCACAGCCACGATGGTGTTTGTCACAGAAGTGCCGATATTAGCACCCATGATGATTGGCACTGCAGACTTCACTTCCAACACTGCAATTTACAGTGAAAAATAATATACACAAGTTTTTAATGTTTTTTTAAAAAGAAGTCTCGTCTGCTCTCCAAAGGTGCATTTATTTACAAAAAAAAAAAAGAAACATTGTGAATTACATTCCTGTAATTTATTGCTGTGATCAGAGCTGAATTTTCAGCATCATTACTCCAGTCTTCAGTGTCACGTGATCTTCAGAAATCATTCTCATATACTGATTTGATGCTCAAGAAACATTTCTGATTATTATCAGCGTTGAAATCAGTGCTGCTTCCTATTTTTGTGGAAAAGGTTATTTATAGTTCAAAGGAGCACCATTTATTTAAAACTGAAATCCTTTGTAAAATTATAAATGCCTTTACCATCACATTTGTTCAAATGAATGTATTCTTGCTGAATATCAGTATTAATTTCTTTAAAAAAATAATACGGACCCCAAACTGTTGAACTGTAGTGAACAATATAAGCCAATACATTTCAAATAGAAAAATAAGACAAAATCAATCTTAATGTGGTAGAATACACACACACACACACACACACACACACACAGTCATTTTCAAGGGTGATATCAGGTAGAAGTACCTTAAGGTAACAACAATTTTACAGCACATTTTACAGTGCATATTCGATTTTTCACTCTGTTACAATTTGTGCTACTGTTCTTACATGTAAGTGCTTATCATGAGGGAGGAGATATCTGTATGAGCAGAGTCAAAAAACATACACGCACACGCACACACACACTCGCACAGAAACTCACATCCAGATGACACCATGCTGACCACAATGGAGGATGAGGTGCTTGAGCTTTGAACCAGAACAGTGACCAGGACTCCAATTACCAGACCAGCCACAGGGTTCGACAGAACCGCATTGTCCTGGAAGATATCGCCAGCTACCTTCCCTGAGCACAATGACAAAACCAGCAAACCATGCTATTTGTGTCCACAGCAGAGACAACCACCCTCCATTATACATTAACCATGTTAAACCGATTTGCTATGATAAGGCAGATATCTGTATGAGCAGAGTCAAAAAACACACACGCACACGCACACACACACTCACACAGAAACTCACATCCAGATGACACCATGCTGACCACAATGGAGGATGAGGTGCTTGAGCTTTGAACCAGAACAGTGACCAGGACTCCAATTACCAGACCAGCCACAGGGTTCGACAGAACCGCATTGTCCTGGAAGATATCGCCAGCTACCTTCCCTGAGCACAATGACAAAACCAGCAAACCATGCTATTTGTGTCCACAGCACATCCATTTCTGCTCAGAGACAACCACCCTCCATTATACATTAACCATGTTAAACCGATTTGCTATGATAAGGTGCCGTTTGTTTGAAGTACATGATCACTGCTGACCTACAAAAGATCAGCCACTTATCGACTCTTTTTTTTCTGTTTGACCTATATAGTTTCTAGAGTGTAAAATAGTATTTCTTGTACATTTCGATGGTTGTTTAGTTTGACATTATAGGCAAGTACTATAGTATATAGTCTAGTAAAGTACAGTAGTATAAAGTTAAAATAAAGTTCTAATAAAAAAAGTCCTAACACTATAGTATAGTAGAAGTAACTTTGATTATACCAGCATAGTATAAAATTGAAAAAAAAATAAAAAAATAAATCAGCACTTTCAAGTAAAGGGCCTTAAAAGTTTTCAAATTCAAATAAATTATTATCCATAGCTTAAAATACTCACACTCCGATCTAAATTAAAATGCTAAAAATAGCATAAAATCAAGCTGTAAACTGAAATCATATTTATTTTCCCCCTCTCAATAACAGTTTCCATTGAAAAGTTTTTGAAACCCCTGGAATCACAAAATTAATCATGGCTAATTTAATATATCAATATATGAATAAATGCTCTCAGTTTGTTAATAATAATAATAATAATAATAAAAAGTAGCTTTTTAATTTCCTTATAAGATCCCTTTTTTCCAGCATGAGACATGTTGATATTTTCTCGTTAGTCTAAAAATAGCTTGAAGCCAATCTGCCAAAACGACAGCTTGTGGAATGTGTCACTTTATGACGTAATAGTGTGGCTAAACCCCGCCTCCGCAGAAGAAGATCGACGCCTGCTTCTACATCACTGTCTGTTTAGCCCCGCCCACCAATTCTAAATCACTGCCTTTTAGCCCCGCCCACTGATTCACACATGTAGTGTAAATTAAATAACGAGGGAGGCAAACAGGTCTACGCAGAAATCAAACCATAAAGATGCTCCACAGCCAACAAGACGCTTATAACATGATGCTTCCATAACGCGTCTGTATCCAGTATAGCGTTGTTCCCATAGCCTGATTTAAAGTGCTGTTTCTCTGGCAGTTTCAAAGGCATGTAAAATATACTGTGGCTAGGCTTGATATACAGTCTAATGGTCTAACGAAATCCAATTTTAAACATCTTTTACTGTACCAATTTTTATGGCCCTTATATTTCCTATTTGAGCCAATGCAGATGCATGAAGTTATCGAGACCGCCCTGACTGTAAAGCAAAACGAGCAAAACGAGTTGTAGAGTCTCAAGTTTGTGGATCGTCAGCGTCTTGACGGTACAAACGTTTCAAAATCCACAAATGCGCGCAGCGGTCCACAAACACACAGGACGCGATTCCCAATTGAATGCCTTCAATGCCAGACAAAGTTGTGTTTGTGACATAAAAAGATAATATTGTGAATATGTTTTTTATTTGCAAATCTCATTTTGCTTAGACTACTTGTGAATTCAATTCATGTTTGTGAAACTCTATAAGATTCATTTGTGGATCTCATTCTATTTATTTGTCAATATGTTTCATTTCTGTTAATCTCTTTACATTTATTAGTGGATAATAATCGATTTATTTTGAATTATGCAACAATTCTGTCTCCATAGAAGAGGGCCTCATGCTTCAGTGTCTTCCTGGTATTTAGTAGGCTATTTCTTAATTTTTGCTTTTGATTAAGGTAAAATATATCCAAAGCTTTCCATAAAGGTATAGCCTACTATTAGGTTACAGTACTTTGGAATCTTATTAAAAGTGCATAAATAAGTACAATTTCCTTCAATTCACTTTATAGTGTCTCATTGTATAGTAGTTTTTAGCACAATCCTAGAGTTCTAAAAAAGAACAACAACAAATCCTTTTTATAAGAAAAAAGTTGTAAAGTTCAAAGAAAGTTTAAGAGAGTTTACTGCACCTCCTACAAGCTGGAAAGCAGAGCTCAGGATGTCCAGAGAGCAGACGAACACGAAGAGCAACCCCAGCAGAAGAATGAACTTCACGATAGACTTGAGAACGCGCAGAACTTTCCCCTTCGTGTCGAGATCTGCAGAGCAAACACAGACAAAGAGCGTGACGCGCAGGAGTTCAGCTCGCGCCGCGTGCTTCATTCGCGCTGCGCTACTTGCCTGACCATTTCACCCCGGTGTCCCGGAGCTCGGGCAGGTCCCACGGGTCCACCTCCTCCTCCGGCTCCGGCTCCGGCTCCGCGTTTTCTGACGGCGGTTCGGGCTTGGTCGCATCTTTGCGCGCACGGTGTGCGTCTGTGGGAGAAAAGACACGCGTCTGAAGACGGACAGAAACCAGGAACAGGGGCGAGGACGGAAGTGCGCCTCTGTGTGGACGTGGTTTGGTACGGGACACGTACCGAGTTCCGCCGGCGGCGTGGCGGGATGAGTCTCAGGCAGCGGAGGCATCGTCTTCAGTCACATAAACACACAAATAACATGCTACGATGCAGACATTCTACAAGTAACATTTTCTTAACATTCACTTTTGCGCCACATACATGCGTTGCGTTCTTTGTGTCCCAAAAGTTTGGTAACATCTGGCTAAAACAAAACAAAACTTGAAAGCAAAGCCAAACATCTTTTTTCTTTCTCTCTTTGATTTACGCAGTGTTTCAAAACAATAAACACTAAAGTAAGAAAGTAACACAAATACAAGTAAAAGGTGTTTCTCATTCTCATTGTGATAACATCAAAGGCTATTGATTAAAACCACAACAAACCATTGAAAGTAAACAAATGTAAATTAAAAGTAAAAATACAAGTAAAAAGACATTTGTTTCTCATTTTAAGCAGTGATTAAAAACAATAAACAGTATTATTTAAAAACTGAAAACGTAAAGGGAAAAAAGTAAGTCTTTTTCTTAGAAAGCATTGTTTAAAACAATAAACAGTTTAAAGTAAAATAGTAAATGTAGAAGTACAAGTAAAAAGTTTTTTCTTTCTCATTAAAAAACAGTAATCAACAAAAAAAGTAAAAACTGGAAAATAGTAGAAGTCTTTCTTAGAAAACTTTCTTGTTTCTTGTTTAAAACCATGAACAGTTTAATGAAAAAAAGTGAATGTAAATTAAAAAAAAAGAGTATAGTAAAAAAGTACAAAGTAAAAATCAATTTCTTTCTTATTTAAAAAGCAGTGATTAAAAACAATAACATTTAAAGTAAAACATGTCTTTCTTTCTTCGTCTGATCGTTGGCTCACCGGTCCTGATTGTGTCGAATCGGCCATGTGTTAATATCTCACAAATGCTCACAGATTCTTTGTGTTTGCTTATAGAAACACAATGATCAATCTGCCAGCAGATATATATACACGTCAATATTCAGCTGTTTCCACCACACAGTTAAGCAACACCTGAGATGAGAGATATAAAGCACTCCCTGACACTCATGATACAAACTCATCGGCGGTGATCACATCCTTAGATACACCCAGACCACTAAAGACAGAAACACTACACTGCCTAGAAGAACTTAAAGGTTTAAGCAGCTCAAGAGCCTCAAATCTTTGTCTTAGAGATATACAAAAGCACAGGTAATACCAAACATGCTCTGCCAAGCACTGAGCAGCATTATTTTAGTGTGATTGTCCTACCTGTCCTGTGCGGTGTGTGTGTGTGTGTGTGTGTCTGCTGTTAGTCCAGTGGACGTACCTGTGGAGGAGGCGCAGGTGTCTTATATACACCTGCAGCAGGACAGTCCTGCTCGTGTCACTGATCTAAAGTCCAGAGCGGGTGGTACTACACTTCATCTCACTCACAGCGCATGCTGCCTCAAATATAGGCCAATTAACAGCTCAAACAGACTGACAGGACCTCTAAATAACACACAATCCTGCAGCCATGCAGACCTTGCATGCACATTAATTAATGTGGGGAAAAAAAGCTTTTGCAAAATTGCATCCTGATTTTTCTGTCTGCATCAGTAAAACGTTTCAAAATTCTATTCTATTCTATTCTAGCAGCATATGAAGTTCTCATAACATGAAGTTTTCATCTGTCACTATCAGAGTCTGCCATCTACTGAAACAAGTGCACATTACAGCTGGGGTCTGAAAGCCAACCTCAACTTCAAGATGAGCCTAAATGTGTGCGTGGCCACATCTTAAACTGTTATTATTACTCAGTAGGAGCTCAAACACAGCATCTTAACGACATCATGCTAACAAACCAGGTCTGAGTGTGTTACAGTGATCTTGATTATTAAGAGTCATGCGTGTCAGTATTTGTGAGCTGAGGTCCCTCCATCCCGTTCTATACACACTGTATGCAGTCAGAGGTGAGGATCAGGTATATTCACGTACATAACACACACACTTCCCTAAATCACTACAGAACTTTGGACAATCTGCAACATCATGTAAAGGTAGTTCTTTTATATCTATAATGATCCAGAAAATAATGCAGAGGGGTCTTGAAATAGTATTTTTTATTTTTACTCAAATTAGTATGACTATATGGTATTTTACTATCATTTTTAGTATTTATAGTATTTACAAGTATTTTGTATTTATGTCTATATATTACCTGTGGATAGTACGACAACTTAATCATTTCACAGTAAATAGCTAATAGATATTTGATACATAAATATCAAACAAAAAAAATGAACTTAGCCTAATTTTGTTTGAAAATGCATATAATGTGCGCACAATAATTATGAATTTAAACAAAATTGAAATATGCAACACAATATACAAAATGTAAATGTTAAAGTGTCACTGTAACGAAAGCCATGAAGATACAATTATTATTTTGTTTGGAAAATTTGAATGAGACCGAATGCAGAAAACAATTCCACATTTTATTTTCTTAATATGTATTTTTCTAAAATCCATGGATGGAAAAGAAAATGTATATAGATATATACAATTTTTATATAGATTAAGTGTTAATTTGAAAAGAAAAGAAATTATTATTATGATTTATTATATCCTTTATTTAAAAGGAAAATATACCATTGAGAGACAACATCTCTTATTTCAGGGAGTCCTGGCTCAAAAAGACAGCAATAACAAATAGTTTACAATCACACTAAATAATACAAATTAAAATACGCAACATAGAATCAGGTTATTTAGATTCAAGTTATTTGCAAGTTATTGAAAACAACCACAACTCTCTTTTAACAGTTTCCCATAAAGATAGAAAAATTATAAGAAAAGTACAAATAAAAAAAACAATAAAAGAAAAACGCAATGAAAGAAAAACAATGAAATATGTTTATTGTAAATTCGGTGAAAATAAAATTATAGACATTCAGTACACATCACATAAACATAGTTGTACTGTCTTAATATTATCTTAATCTGAAAATACTACAGGCAAACTCTAAACATAAAATACTAAACTCACATATTTTAAATATGTAAGATATATTACAAGCATGTTGATGGAGCATTTGAATTGGAATATTAAATGAATAGTTACAACAACAAAGTATAATGTCATGCAGCTGTTTTTTTAGTGAAGTTGTAGGTTTATTATGAATTTTCAGCTCTCTCTGCTGTAGTGCTTATTTTCTCTTTATGAAATCAGATAAAAATGTCATAAAGGCAGGTATTATACTACTCTGACTAGCTAAATATTAAACGTAATAAACACAGTTTTTTGTTTTCACCTCCACAATAAAATAATTCAGATAAAAGCTTAAATAGCTTATCTGCAGGTTCACTGAGTTTGTGCGACTAAAGAGAGCAGATGATATAATAAATCACAGTCTTACTCTAACAGAGTGAAAGGCTGATACACATATAATGTAAAGCTTTAAATGCTTGGAAAACTCCCCACCCATCGGAGCAGTTCATTTTTCTTCACTATTCAGCCATTTTGCTTGTCATATTTCAGGCATGCAGGCACTCTAAACATGACCACTAGATCAGCTTTTGTCCCATTTTATAAAAACAGCAGTCTTAAAAATATTTTTTCTTTGTAATAGACACATATTAAAGTCACATACCAGATTTTGTGGTATTTGCTCACTACAGTACACTACACTACACTACAAAAAAAAAAAAAAAAGAATACAACTATCCGTTTCTTAACATTGCGAATATTTCTTTCTTTCTAAAAAATATATATATATGTCACAATTCTCACTCTAGGAGAGCGGAAACGCTGGAGTTAGCATAAACAATAGTCTTTAATAATCCAATAGGGACACAGAGCACAAGGAAGACGTCCAACAAGTCTAACTGACAAACGCAAACTGAAAGGACTGGGGCTTTTGAACACAGGTTAATTGGGAAGACACAGGTGCAAGGAATCACTAATTAAAGGGAACATGGCACACATGGGGATGAAAACAACGAAATGAGTCCAGAGGGGTATTGCACAAAAGCAGGATAAGGGATTAAGCTGGGATTTTCCAGTTATCCTGGTTGAATTTAGCCCTGACTCAGTTGCATAAAAGCAGGCTAAATTAAGCTAAATTATGTTACTATGGAGATTTATTCTTTGCAGCTAGCCTGCTCCAGAGCAGGCTAACAACCAGGCTAAGATTAATCCTAGTGGTTTATCTGTTAGTTCCGCTGTCAATCCTACTAGAAATTAATCTGTTTTACAGTCACTCCATGGTCTTCTGTAAATATGTTGCATCATTTTAATTATCCTGCATTAAAATAATAGATATACTGTCATTCATCTAAGTATGCCTATTTTAGTGTTATTATGAAGACTGTTCATATTGCTGTCAGAGTTTGATGAATACATATATTATTGCAGTTGTTGAAATTATAATAAATGGCTGATGAAGTTGCAAAGGTGGTTTCATTTAAGTCCATGACGAGGTCAATATGTAGTATACATAGGCTTAAGTGATTACGGTGTTTCCTCTTAACGATGGTGTGCCCTTTGTTGGATGATGTACTAGACGAGAAAGTGTTAATACTCAGACATGAAAAGATTCAGGCATTCAGGCATGAAAGAGTCTTCCGGAACAGGTCAGACCCATTGGCCTTTGCAGACGAATATCTGACTGAGAGGTACAGATTCTCAGTTGATGGCATCCAATATCTGTGTAGGCTGCTGGGTCCGAAGATACAGCACAGAACAGCGTGGAGCCATGCTCTCACTGTCCCACAGGTGGTCTGTGTAGCGCTGCGATTCTTAGCAAGTGGCATGTTCCTTTATTCTGTTGGAGATGCTGAAAACCTCAATAAAGGCACTATTTGCCGCACAATAAGATATGTTAGTCTAGCACTGAAATCACTTGTGCACATATTCATCACCTTCCCTGGCCACAGAAGTTTCAACCACATCAAGGAGGAGTTCTACAAGATTGCAGGTAACACTAATTACAGATTACAACAAAAAAGTGTTACATTAGCACTGTCACAGTAGGAAACTCATTTTTTATAGCTTTCCCTAATGTCATTGGGGCAGTGGATTGCACCCATATCCGTATCAAACACCGCTCAGGGGCGCATGAGGGAGATTGTTAACAGGAAATCTTTCCACAGTATCAACGTTCAGGTAAGAATGATTTATGGTTACTGTCAGCTACTTAAATTATTTCTGTGCATTAAATGACCTTAATAGGTTACATATTGTTACAGATGATCTGTGATGCTGACTGCCTTATCACAAATTTAGAGGCAAAGTGGCCTGGCTCGGTCCATGACTCCAGAGTCTTTCGGGCCAATAGAATTTACCAGAGACTCTCACTAGGTAAGCCACCCCAATTTTTTTAAGCACCTTGGACATCAGGTGTGTCAGAAGTTTTACTCTGCTAGTTGTAAGAATTATATTTTGTATTCTCAGGTGAGTTCTCTGGTGTGCTGCTAGGAGACAAAGGCTATGCCTGTGAGAAGTTCCTTTTGACCCCCCTTTTGACCCCCAAACTCCAGCACAGCAGGCTTACAACCATGCCCATGCCAGAATGAAGGCTCGAATCGAAATGACCTTCGGCCTCCTGAAATAATGATTTCAGTGCCTGCACCACCTGAGGGTCTCCCCAGACAGGGCCTGCGACGTGACTGTTGCCTGCACAGTGCTGCACAATATTGCCAGCCTAAAAAAAGAAAGGGCTCCCAGAGTTCCTTTGGATATTGCCAGGGACAATGCTGCCATCTTCCCAGATAACATAAATGGTAGAATGGTCAGAGAACAATATAGCAAATTATTTCAGTTAATTTTGTTTTGATTTCGCCTATCCTTTAATAAAGCATAATGTATGCGTTACGGAGTAACCAGAACATGAGACGTGCGGATCCATGTGCAAAGCTTTTATTAAGACGTGGTCATAAACAGGCATAGGTCAGACATAGGCAAACTGGTATGTAGAAGACAAGGCAAGGGTAGTCCGGTAAACAAGCGAGGGTCAGTCGACGACGAACGTAATCCAACAGGGCGAGACTAGAGAGATGATCCAGGTACAAAGCAAAGGTCCAGGCAGGGGCAAACAGTATCCGAACAGGGCAAGACGAGAGAGGTAATCCAAAGTACACAGGCAATGATCAGAAGACGAGAAAACAGTAAAGGCAAGACTAGGCTAGACTAGACTAAGAAACTTAATGCAGGCTCCGTAACGTAGCTATCACAACTAGCGATATGCGCATACAATACTCGGCAGTTTGAAAGGGATCTGAGTGAGTGTTATATAGTGAAGGTGTGACTGGTTACAGCTGTGTGCAATCAGTGCTGTGTGCAATCGGTGCAATGGATGATGGGATATGTAGGACAGGACAGCCGTGACAGGACAGGCAGAGAGTTCACAAACGGCCTCCATAGCCGTGACAGGACGGGCAGAGAGTTGGATGACATGCGACAGTTTGTGTAGTGCGAGAGTCAGTGTAATGGAAGGGTGACCTCTGGTGGTGAGTGAATTGAAGTTTATAGACCAGATTCGTGACATAGCCCACCCCCCAAGGAGCGGCTTCCAGACTCTCCGAACACTTTACGATTCAGGAGGGCGGTGGATTGGAGGCGGAACGGGGGAGGGATGGAGGACCAGGTCCACGTGGAGGTGGAGAGACCGGGGACTGAGGCAGGACTGGTGGAGCAGAGAGCCAGGGCAGAGCCGGCAGTACAGGTGGAGCTGAAGACCACCACAGCAGAGCAGACGGGACCGAAGATCCCCCCGGCGGAGCAGAAGACAACCAGACCGGAGCAGAAGACCACCACAGCCAGACAGCAGACCACCACGGCGGAGCAGGTAGATCAGAAGACCCCCAGAGCCAGACAGCAGACCATCAGAGCCAGACAGCAGACCACCACGGCTGAGCAGAGTACCACTAGAGCCAGACAGTAGACCACCACGGCAGAGCAGAGGACCACCACGGCGGAGCCGGGACCCATGGCAGAGACTGGGGCTTAGGGAAAACCGAGACAGACAATATAGGCAGCACATTCATGGTTTGACGGCCTCCATAGCTGTGACAGGACAGGCAGAGAGTTCACAAACGGCCTCCATAGCCGTGATAGGACGGGCAGAGAGTTCACAGATGGCCTTCATAGCCGTGACCAGACAAACAGGAAGTTCACAAGTGGGTACTACTAACACCTCTGGAGGTTCTGCAGCAGGTGCCGCCACCTCTGGAGGTTCTACAGTAGTGCCCTCAGGATACAGGGGGAGTTCGGCAAAGGTTCCTTCGACCTTGACATGACAGGTTGAAAGTGCATTTCTGGGCGCCACCACCACGCAAGGAGCTGAAGCGAGCACCGCCGCTTCGGGAGGTTCTGCAGCATGCGCTGCCACCTCTGGAGAAACTGCAGTGGGCACCATTGCTTCGGGGAACACAGCAGCGAGCAGCACTACCTCAGGAGATTCTGCAGCTTCAGCCGCCACCTCTGGAGACCTAATAGTGGGCGCCGCCGCCGCCTCTGGGAGTTCTGTGGTGGTGTATGCAGCCCAAACACTCCAAAAAGCGATCCCCATCAGGGGAAACACTTCAGACAGGGGAATTAGTTCAGGAACAGAAGGGTTAGAGTGAGTGGGTTTGGGGATACCAGCTGTGTGTGTAGACACCAGTGGTGTATCCCTCACATTAGACAACAGACTGGGATACCGAAAGACTGACCTTGAAGATCTGGGTGCAACAGACAGGACAAGACAAGACTCCTGACGATCAGCTGTGTCCTGACGTGACTCAGGATGATCATTTGTGACGTGACGTGACTCTGGATGATCAGCTGTGACGTGATGTCACGTGACTCTGGATGATCAGCTGTGACGTGACGTTGTGACGAGAGGGGCGGGGCCGAGAGCCGTGGGAACGGAGCGAGGCCGGTGGAGTAATTGATAATGAGCGACACCTGCACCACTCACCGGTCTCGAGTCTCACGGAGGAGCTCCGGAAGGATACAAAGGAGGAGGGACGACAGGGAAAGACGAGAGAGGACCAGGCCTGGATTTTATTTTGTGTTTTGGTTTCGTTTGTGCGCGGCAGTCGTCCGCGAGGGGCTGTCGCGCTATTTTGGTGTTTATTTTATTATTAAAGTTTGTTTAAATGTTCGCCGGTTCCCGCCTCCTTCTTCCCGATCTACAAACTTGTTACAGACGTGACTCTGGATGATCAGCCATGACGTGACTCTGGATGATCAGTTGTGACGTGACATGACTCTGGATGATCAGCTGTCACTGTGTCTGTCACGAGACTCTGTTCCCCTTTCGGGCTCTGTCTTCACATTTATTTTGAAAGATGAAGCTCGCGATTATGGTAAGGGGCGTTACATTTCCGACGAGTGCTTGCGGTGTTCGGCCAATCACAATGCGCTGGGTCAGCTGGCCAATCAGAGCAGACTGCACTTGTCGGAAAGAGGGACTTTGTAGAAAACGAAGCGTTTGAGAGAGGCAGGGCATAGAGGACCTACAATAATGTACAGTATTTGAAAAATAATGTGTTTTTTGAACATTAAAGCATGTCAACATATTCTGTTACACGAAATAATGATCTTTAAAAAAGCATCATATGCTTTAAAAACTCCTTCACAAAAAAGTTTCTTAGCATACAGTCTGGCAAATCAGAATGACACACAATGTCCAGATACTCTTGAATATAGCCTTCAAGCGGGCGTGTACCCTGCTTTAAGGCTAATAATAGTTTGGCAGTGTCCATACCTGGCCAATGTCCATGGAAAAAGCTGCTGGATCCTTGTGGGGCCGAGTATTCTGTTACGGAGTAACCAGAACATGAGACGTGTGGATCCATGTGCAAAGCTTTTATTAAGACATGGTCATAAACAGGCATAGGTCAGACATAGGCAAACTGGTATGTAGAAGACAACGCAAGGGTAGTCCGGTAAACAAGCGAGTGACTCTGGATGATCAGCTGTGACGTGACGTGACTCTGGATGATCAGCCATGACGTGACTCAGGATGATCAGTTGTGACGTGACGTGACTCTGGATGATCAGCTGTGACATGACGTGACTCTGGATGATCAGCTGTGATGTGACGTGACTCTGGATGATCAGCTGTGATGTGACGTGACTCTGGATGATCAGCTGTGATGTGACTTGCCTCATGATGATCATTTGTGATT
The DNA here is from genome assembly GCF_001515645.1 of Sinocyclocheilus grahami. Classification (NCBI taxonomy): domain Eukaryota; kingdom Metazoa; phylum Chordata; class Actinopteri; order Cypriniformes; family Cyprinidae; genus Sinocyclocheilus; species Sinocyclocheilus grahami. Next base: position 261,397 of record NW_015506682.1, read on the forward strand.
TGACTTGATTCATGACGATCAACGGTGACTTGACTTGGTTCATGAAAATCAGCTGTGACTTGACTTGACTCGGGAAGATCAGCTGTGACTTGACTTGACTCTGAAAGATCAGCTGTGACTTGACTGGACTCGGAAAGATCAGCTGTGACTTGACTGGACTTAGGAAGATCAGCAATATAGCCTTCAAGCGGGCGTGTACCCTGCTTTAAGGCTAATAATAGTTTGGCAGTGTCCATACCTGGCCAATGTCCATGGAAAAAGCTGCTGGATCCTTGTGGGGCCGAGTATTCTGTTACGGAGTAACCAGAACATGAGACGTGTGGATCCATGTGCAAAGCTTTTATTAAGACATGGTCATAAACAGGCATAGGTCAGACATAGGCAAACTGGTATGTAGAAGACAACGCAAGGGTAGTCCGGTAAACAAGCGAGGGTCAATCGAAGACTAACATAATCCAACAGGGCAAGACTAGAGAGATGATCCAGGTACAAAGCAAAGGTCCAGGCAGGGGCAAACAGTATCCAAACAGGGCAAGACGAGAGAGGTAATCCAAAGTACACAGGCAATGATCAGAATACGAGGAAACAGACAAGGCAAGACTAGGCTAGGCTTAGGAAACTTAATGCAGGCTCCATAACGTAGCTATCACAACTAGCGATATGCACATACAATACTCTGCAGTTTGAAAGGGATCTGAGTGAGTGTTATATAGTGAAGGTGTGATTGGTTACAGCTGTGTGCAGTCAGTGCTGTGGGATATGTAGTCCGGGATGACATGCAACAGTTTGTGTAGTGCGAGAGTCAATGTAATGGAAGGGTGACCTCTGGTGGTGAGTGAATTGAAGTTCATAGACCGGATTCGTGACAGTATGTCACTCTTTCATGTGTGCATGCATTTTGATTGGCATTAGTAACACACACTGTGTGGTTCTCTTCCCAAATTCTAGTTCCAATTCACTGGATCAGTAACTATATAATGTACTGGGCATTAATGAAAAAGGTACGAGACCACAATGTTTTTGTATTTTGCTGTCATCACTTGTCAGCTTGGAGCTTTTGAGAGAAAAAATAACAATGATTAATACATTGTGCCGTCATGGTTGCAGTGTGAACTGAAATCACTTACTTCTCTCTCTAGTTTCTGGATTTCCAAGTCCAGTTTCCTCAGTGTATTGCGTTTAATTTCCATCTCAAGGTCCATGTCCTGCAGCTTTCTCTTGTTCACTTCGATCTTGCCCTCTGCCAGCTCTATCGGACTCTTAAGATGCATTGTGTAGAGACGTCTGACAGTTTGTGAATTCTGTAAAACACCTATCAATTAGCACAGCGGGATTTGTGCATAATGTAGGTTTACTTTAGGCAATACTCACTATGATACTAGGCTGCTTATCAGGCTGCACAGTGTCTGGATCCTGTTAAAAATATATGTTCTATTAGAATCACATTGCTGACTACTTATCCATTATGGACTAAAAATTTACACAAAATTGACATGACACCTCAAGTCTTCTGGAGTCCAGCAACACCGTCTCATCATCGGCAGAAGTGCACGCCACTGCTGCAGATGTGCCTTCCCTCTGCTATATTCAATAGAACTTGTATTGATAGTTTTGACAGGATGTGCCAAGTCTATGATTTTAATAAAGAGTACTCACCGGCAGATCATAGTCTGGTGGCTCCAGAAGTGTAAGTGTGTTACCAGACACGGCAAGGGAAGGCGAAGTCAGACAGTCCACATAAAAAAAATCTAAATATTTGATTGTTTTCCATGTGCAGTAGAATGGCAATAATGTACCTTGTATGAAGAGGCCAGTTTATCTTGCTGGGCCAGAGTCAGTGGCTGTCCCTCCCTGGATCCCTTCCATCATGGCTTCCCTTTATAAAAATAAATTCACCCATCAAGTCACTTACCTGCCTGCAAAATGTTCTTGTACTTAATCTTGACTTGCTGCCAGGTCCTTTTTTGGACAGACATGCTTGTTCTTTTGGATGGATGGATGCGCATAGTGGACAAGTGTTTGCAATTAATCATACATGTGTTTGCATGAGTAACACCGGCTCGGCTCCTCAGCGAAAACCTGAATATGCGCTGCACCTGCTGCCTACTTATACTCACGCTGTGATCAGCAGCAGCTGGATGCAATAATCGCATGCCAATGTGCATTGGCTCGTTTAGTTTACACTCGAAGTAGATTGGTCCCTCTAAGCGAGATCCCAATTTCGTCGGTCCTCCGACGTGACGTCTCCGTTCCCTCCTTCAAGGAACGAGGGTTACATACGTAAACGAGACGTTTCTTCATGTAATCTCAGCCGGAATGTGTGCAGCACTGGCTGCTGTCAGATTCCGTGTGCATGGATTATCACTGGATTATTACAGTTAATGACAAAAGGAATGTTTGGAAAGTAAACTGATATTTCCTACTGACACACCAAATAACTGGCTTTAAACCATTTTTTGTTGGAGAAAACTAATGGCCTGACTTTTGAAGAGTGAGTGAAACACAGACAAACAAAAACACAAACACAACAAAAAGGTAATCTACAATTAGAGAATATGGCAAAATTTATATGCGAGAATGCAAAAATTCTAGAAAATTTTTGTGGTGAAGCGGGGAGCTCGCGCTTAGGTTGTCAGTAGCTGTCATAAACATGACTATGACTATACAGACCGTCTAAATCATGTGCTGACCCTCAGAATGATTTAGTTAATGTATTCTTATAAGAACTAATAAACAAACATAACACTTATTTGCATGCTAAGTATAACTTTTGTAGCATGCAAGGAATGATCAAGTACAAATTCGCATGGCATTAGCACAGTTACAGCTCATTGAGAACAACATAGTTTTATGTCATGTATCCATAGCCTAACCACAAGGTCTACACTTCAGCATAATGGTAACCTCAAAAACTGACATGACATAAACCCTTTTAAACATCAACTATAACTGAACAATTTTCATATGTCTTTCCCTTCACTAGAAAACACATTAAACAGCACCTCATTTCAACATTTACTCTCCCAATCTATTTTTTTGAGTGTGCCAACCAAAATATAAAGGGAGGAAAGTACACGAGGGCCAGGTGAGCACAGACAGAGAAACGAGGACAAGAGAAGAGCTAAACAAGAGGGCTTGGCCAAGGGAAACAAGGAAGTGGGACCAGAGGAACACATGGCAGACAAAACAAAGTGTGTTCAGGCACAAGACAAACAAAGAGACGTTAAACAAAGACAACACAGACAAAGCTGCCAGGGCAGAACCCTGACACTATGATGCCTTTAGGTCCATCATTATGTGTGCATTTTAGTGTATTTAAGCAGTAGTTTCTCTCTGCAGAATGCAATGAGATTGTGATGCAAAATGTGATGTAAAAAAAAAATGTTTATGAAAGCCAAAAGTAGCAAAAGTGGACAGTATGTGAGCCCTTCACAAAGTCAAAAGGAAAAAGTGATATAAAGTCATGAGATCATAGCTTTGATGGTTTTTTTTGTGGCTGCTTATATTTATCGTGGCGAGTATCCCGAGTGCAGAGCAGCGTTGCCCTGGAAATGCCGCTCCTTCATAATCACCAGCGGCGAACACCTTCCAGATGAGTTATCAAAGTTAGATCATAAATTCAATATCTCTGTTACTTTGTGGAGAAGAAAAGAGAGGGATCCTCAGCTCACGCTTAAATGCTCACGCTTAAATGTTCTCTTAAACTAAAAAGAGAGAAAAAAACATGAATGCAAATGAATTGAAAGCTTAAATGTATAGACGTTTTAAGAAAATCACCTGTTGAGAGTGTGTTGACAGTCTGTGTTGGATGGTTGAGCTCCAGAAAATCAGTAATGAGGTGCTTTGACAGTTACAGATGTGAAAAAAACTAAAAGGCGGGAAGAAAGAACCCTAAATTCGAACACAAAGAACCATTTCAGCAAGAAAAGGTTCTTCAGGACGATATGGTTCTAAATAGAACCACAAGAGTGCTCTTTAAATGTGTTACTGTGCTCACTATTCAGCATTCACAGATCACTATCTATTTTCCAGTTAGAGAGAGGAAACAACATATAGAAATATTTCTGGGGAAAATGCTATTATTTTAATTGATTTTTAGAAGTTAATCAATAGTGTTTCAAAGTAAATGTCACCATATTGCTGATTGGTGGTGTATCTTAATGGTTAATGGCTTTGTAAAAGTTGATCTGAATTTAGTTTATTTGGAGTTTGTTTTACAAGAAAATATTACTTCAAAATCTCATATTTAATTCAGTGTGTTACTTGCCATTTCCTTGTAATTGTTTGTTAAATTTACTAACACTTTCTGAGTGAAAACTGACCTTTTTTCAGTGAAGGTGTGTCACTATTGTACGACCCTTAACCTCAGGTTACTCCAGAGACATTTAACACTAAACTTGATACAGTATGGTTATTTTGATGGTACCATTTAGACAATTGTTGATAAGTAACTTTGCAACTACATGTCCACTAGCAGTCATTGGAGTATTAGTAGTATGCCTGCTAAATATCTGCTAACACTTTATTTTGATGGTTCCCCAGCAGACATTCAACTGTTTATTAGCAACTTTGCAAGTACGTCAACTTATTCTACCAACCTTAACCTTAACCCAAGTCTACTAATACTCTAAATGAGTGTTAGTTGTCATGTAGTTGCACCGTTTCTTATAGTCAGTAGACTAAGGGGACCATCAAAATAAAATGTAATGTAATATAAAAAATAAAAAAAAACACACATTGTATTTTTTTCATTTGAAATTATTACAACTGATCTTAAACTAGCTCACAGTAACATTAACCTCACAAGAAACACTCAAAAACCCTCAACCACTCCTAGCCACTCACAAGATGTTGTAAGATACTGTGCAGATCTTAAATAAACAATGTCACTGTCACGCCCATGGACTGTCCTTGTGTTCCTGTGTTGTGTTCTGCTCCCCATGTTCTCCCCGTGACCCAGTTTCTCCCGTGTTTGATTATGTTCATTGATTTCACGTGTCCATCGTTAGTCACGTATTTAAAAGAGTGTTCAGTCCCTTTGTTCCTTTGTCCGGTGTTATACGTCTGTTCCCCGTGCTGCGTGTGTGTTCCTGCCTGTGAGTCTTCCTGTGGATTATTAAAGACCAATTACATTTTTGTTGTTGCTTGCTACTGACATAACATCACCAAAAACAGACCAGAGAAAACCCTCCAAGAACATTCCTCCAAATATTTAATATTACATAGTCAAAGCACTGCCAAAATACTACTGGAATAAATCTGTCACAAACATCAACGCTGAAATGATTACAGTTTTTGCACTGTGACATGAAATAAATGCCAGAGATAAATACAGATAACAAAATGTACCTCAGGTTGTGACATATTTTATATATTACACATAAAAACAAGTTCAAAGTGTTCCCAAGCAACTATTTCCCAGGCAGCTTACTCATGTGTTTGTACATAACACTACAAAATTTAAATGTATGTTTTAAATAAAAGTGTTATAAAGCTCTTTACAGCATGGCTTTAAACTGCAGTTAAGCTATCAAGTCGAGTTACTGATTAACTGATAACCAAATGCACTTCTAATGGCACAACTTTCCACAAAGTCCAACACGTAAGGATGGTTCTTGTAGCCATGCCACCTCTGACCTTTGAAACCCTGCAGTGTGACGACTGCACAGAGCGTGATGAGCATATGCACACGCACACACACGACTGACTGCACATGAACAGTTGATCACAATACAATAATAGATTTGATCACAATCATTTTCAATTCAATCGCTGCATTATGGGCTCAAATACTGTGTATAAAGACACTAAACTACACATATGCTAGCTATAGTCATGGTCAGAACGGAATTGTTGGTACCCTTGGTAAATATGACCAAAAAAAGGCTGTGAAAATAAATCTGCATTGTTAATCCTATTGATCTTTTATTTTAAAAATGTTCCAAAAAATCTAACCTTTCATTGAAGAATAAGAACACTGTAAAAAAAAAAAAATCTGTAGTTTTTACAAAATAATTTTGGAAGCTGTGGTTACCAGAATAATTTTGCAAAAAATGCAGAAAAACTGTAAAAACATTAACAGAATAAACTGTAATTTACAAACAAGAAAATTTAAGTCTAAACAAGTAAATTCAACAATGCACTAAAATACTAAAATCTGCTACTAAAATCTGTTTTGTATCTTTCACATAAACTGACAACCACCATAATAATGCAGGTGGTAAAAGAGAGAGCAATATGAAGAAATCAGTTCATCACAAGTAGCTTTTCCAGAAGCTGAAGTACATACTAATGTATTGAAGGTGCACAGAGTCATTCACGCAAACACTAAACACCATCATGGTAACACACGACCCTTAAATAATGCAATAAACATTCATTAAACAACAGACTATGTAACATAGACCCACATGTACAGTGGTGTGAAAAAGTGTTGGCCCCCTTCCCGATGT
>NW_015506682.1:269072-275406 GCF_001515645.1 Sinocyclocheilus grahami
ATAAAAACCTTCATTTAAAAACTGCATGTTGTGTTTACTTGTGTTCTATTTGACTAATATTTAAATGTGTTTGATGATCTGAAACATTAAAGTGTGACAAACATGCAAAAAAAAAAAGAAATCAGGAAGGGGGCCAACACTTTTTCACACCACTGTACATAACTGATAACAAACATGACAACACTATTAAGAAACATGATTATTTAAACAAAATATTTTTAAATTGTGATGGATGATTAAGGGAATTTGGCCTTTTTGTTCCTCATATTTATATTAAACTTATTATAGTGGAGAGTTTGACAAATCCATATATGGAGTAGGCTTCCTGATCAATAAAGCCATCAAGGGATCTGTGCTTGAATGCCGCCCGACTCATTTCCTTCAGACTGAAAGCATCCCTCTTCAATATCACAATTATTCAAGTCTATGCCCCAACAAGTGATCACGATGATGAAGAAATAGAGAAGTTCTACACACGGCTCCAGAATATAATAAACATGGTCAGCAAGACAGATACCCTCATCATCCAAGGAGACTGGAATGCAAAAGTAGGCACTGAAAGTCTAGAAAGATCATTGTGGACCTTGCAATGAAACTACTAACAAAAGAGGAAGATGACTGCTGGAGTTTGCCAGTTACAACAACCGGGTACTAGCCATTACCCTAGGTCAGTGGTTCCCAACCACGTTCCTGGAGGACCCCCAACATTGCATATTTTGTATCTCTCCTTTGTCTGACACACCCATTTCAGGTCTTGGAGACTCTACTAATGAGCTGATGATCTGAATCAGGTGTGTTTGATTAAGGAGACATGGAAAATATGCAGTGTTGGGGGGCCTCCAGGAATGTGGTTGGGAACCACTGCCCTAGGTGAACATAAAGCTTCCCGACACTGGACATGGCACACACCTGATGGAGCTCATCACAACCAGATTGACTATATACTGGTCCAAAACCATTTCCGATCTGGCATCAACAGAGCAAAAACAAGGACATTCCCAGTGGCTGATGTTGGGAGTGACCACGATCTGGTGATAATGAACGTCCGAGTGAGGTTGAAGAAAATCATTAAGCCAAAAAACAGCAGGATCAAGTTCAACCTTGAACGATTGACTGACCCAAACATCTGTGAGTTTGGAAGAAAATTTGGAGGAAAACAAACACAATTGGAGGAAAATTTGCACCACTCTTAATGATTGATGAAGACGTTGAAGCTATGACAACTACCTTCAACACAGTCATGAGAGAAACCGCCAAAGACATCATTGGCCTCCATCGCTCAAAGAATAAACCTTGGGTTACAGAAAAGATTCTCGAAATGTGTGACACCCGGAGAGATCTCAAAAACTGTAGGCACACAACTGGGGCAGGAGAATACCAAGAAATCAACAAAAAGATCAGACAACACATGAAGGAGTCTAAAGAAGACTGGATAGGACAGCATTGCACAGAAACAGAGAATAGTTGGAAAAAGAACAACAGCAGAAAAGCATTCCAAATTGTGAAAGACCTAAACAAACAAAAACTATCAAAAGTAGGTACCATACTAGGTAAAGACGGGGAATGCCTCACAGAAGCAAGGTACAGTACAGACAGATGGACTGAGAACTTTCAAGAACTCTATAACCATCAGACCAAAGGAGACCCAGAAGTGCTAGAAGTAACAGAGTCCTCAAATGATTACAACTTCCCCATTCTCAAGGAAGAGGTTGAGGCAGCAGTAAGATTGCTGAAGAGTGGGAAGGCAGTTGGAAGACAACATCCCAGCTAAACTCATAAAGAATGGAGGGGATCCAGTGACAGAGATACAAACAAAAATCTGCAACAAGATCTGGCAGGACCCAATCACTAATTATAACCCTACCCAAGAAAGGTAATCTTCAGCTTCAGCTTGCCAGAACTACAGAACTATCAGTCTGATCAGCCTGTGATGCTTAAGATCATCTTGAACAGACAAAAGCCTCAAACAAAATAAATTATTGCTGAAGAACAGGCTGGTTTTTGCAGAGGGAGAAGTACTGCAGAACAACTATTCAATCTCAGAGTCATGTGTGAAAATTACTCACAACACCAACAAGACCTGTATCATGTCTTTGAAGAGAGATTAGCGCTGGAGATTAGCGCTGAAAAGACAAAGTTGATGACAAATAGTGACAAGCAGATCACTAACAAGATTGAAGTCAGAGGACAAGAATGGGAAACGGTGAGTCTTTTCAAACATTTGGGTGCTATCATCAGTGAAGAGGGGTCAAAAACAGAAGTTTTTGCAAGAACAGCGCAAACAACAGCAGTTATGTCAAAGCTGAAACCTGTATGGAGAGATAAAAATATCTCTCTACAAACAAAATTCAGACTTCTGCATGCACTTGTCCTCTAAGTCTTCTTATATGCCTGTGAGTCCTGGACCCTCACAGCAGTTGCAACGAAGAATCCAGGCACTTGAAATGAGATACTATAAAACAGTCCTTGGCTGTGTATGTTCTGTACTTAGGTAACGTTATGTGTGTTTTCTCCCCCCATGTAATAACATAATGACTTAATATAATGTTCCAGATTATTCATTACTTAATTGGTAAGTTGTAATAAGGGTAATAAGAGCAATATCAATCAATCAATCAATCAATCAATCAATCATTTTATTTCGGTCCTCACAGACAACTTTTCACAAAATAAATAAATAAACATAATTGCCGAAAAAGGTGTAGGCTGAAGCCTTGCTTATTATGCCTACCCTTTATACACAGTTAACTGATGAGCGACACTTTTCATTAAAAAATACAAGATAAACATGTTACAAAAACATTACCCCAAATGTACATACATAATTCAAAACAACATAACAAAAAATACACATTCCAGCTATTACTTCAATATTGTAACATTACATTCACAATTATTGATACTGAGTCATATAATTATTTAACACCTTATTTTTATACATTTTCTTGAATTTGCAGAAATTTCTATAGTTACACATTCCAAAATATTTTCTGTAGTCACTGACATACTTTTAATCAGATTGCATCTTAACGCTGTGTCAACATACAACGCAACTCCTCCTCCTTTCTTATTAACTCTATTTACCGTAAACAAATTATACCCTTCCAATTCTACTTCATGTACTTTCTCCTTATCAAGCCAAGTCTCTGACACAGCAATCACATAAAATTTATTAAACTGACGCAAATAATCCTTAATAAGTATGACATTTTTATAAAGACTTCTACTATTTAAATGTATTACTGATAAAGCCCCCTCCATATTCACACTTCTATTAAATGTATCTTCTGTATAATACTCACAACAACTGATATTTACATTATTAAAAAAGTGATTTTCCGGGTCAATATCATTTTCAATCTCATACATTTTATGATCTGTGTGATTGAAGGATTTAAAATTCAATTTTTCGTACTTATATTGACATTGTAAGTGGTCAGGCACACAGTCCATTTGCATATTGACCAACTCCCCATCATCAACACCTCTAAATGGAAACAAAAGTTCCTTATCAATGTCCATCATATCGATAGTCCATATGAATAATCCTCCACACAATCTTATCCATTCTGATCCAATTCTTAACGATCTCTTACAGTGTGTTCTTTGGCTTCTTTAGATGATCCATTTAACCGTGACACAGTCTTCACTTATCCATAATGATCAAGTTCTTGGAGTTCTCTTATTGCGTAAACTTTGGCTTCTTCAGGTGTTCCATTTAGCCGTATCATCACTTTACAATTTCTTGTCCATGTAGCTTGTATCTTGTTCTGTTTCCTCAGAATGCGTGCATGTCTAGCAATATCAGCGTTCTTTTTTGTAAGATGATCATTCAGGTACACCCCCGTCCCCTTCAACTTCTTTGCCTGCCTCAGTAACTCGGCTTTATGCTTCCGAATCACAAACCGAACAACTATTGCAGGCTTCGCTCCGCCATTTCCTTCGTGGGAGGGTATGACAGGCCACAACATTATCGCTCTGAATTATCATATTCTTGCTTTCAAAGAACTTGATTACTTGCTTTTCCAGCGTTTGTAGTTCTTCTGGTAGGGCGTCTTCACCATCTCTGACTCTGGCCACTGTACTGGCATATGTCCGGTGTTTAGTTTCGAGTCCGCTTATAATTAAATCCTCCATTCTTGTATATTGCTCCAGCTCTTCAATCCTTCTCTCCAGACCTTCAATTTTCTTATCCTTCTCTTTCACAAGGTTCTTCAGTTGTTTAACTTCATCCATTAGATCAAGTAGCAAGGTTTGCTGTTTAGCAACTTTACTCAACTCGTCCGACATGAAGTTTAGGGATTTTCTAATCTCCTCCAACTCCTCCTCAACCACGCTGCTGATTTTCTTCGGTGGCATTTTTGTTTGTTCGTTTTTGTCTCGTTTATTTACAATATCAATTTAGCTTAGTTTATTATTAACGTGTTGTTCTTTTCTGAAGTAGCTGCACGCCAAGGAGTGCCGCCATCTTGAAATCACGTGATTTCTAAAAAGTAATGCAGATAGCAGTACATTTGCGATAACGGATCAACATTAAATAGCAAGCACATCCCACTTCCCTCCCATAATATTGCATATTTGCATATGATACAGGGTAACCAGCAATAAAGCCAGGATATGCATTAAGAAAGCCAATATTCCATTTTTTGTTTACTTTAATAAAGCCTTACAAATGTGATATTCTTTAAAACACAGGTGCCCAAACATTGTAAGGCAGAAAATAAAGCATAAAATTAAGGGCAGTGCTGAAAGAAATCCTGTCATATCTAAGCATATCATTATAAAATGTGAAATTATTATTATTATTATTACTATTATTATATCACATAAACTTATATTCTTTACATTTCAATGCAAAAATTACAACAAAATGTTAAATTGAAATGATAAATTCTGTTTTAAAATAATTAATTTGAGAATAGACAGTTATTGATTTTTTAAAATATGCTAAATAATATGTTATATTATTTATATGTATATGGGTGTACATGTTTGTGTGTGTGTGTGTGTTTATACACTGAAAAAATGGTAATCTATGTGCTTTGTGCGGTTACATACATATATATATATATATGTATATAACCCCAGGTGAAAAAGATGTAGTATTAAATGTTTTAAAAATATACTTGAAATTTAAGTAGTATGTTTATAATACATTTGTATTCCCAACATGCTTATTTGAAGTGCAATAAAAATATATTGAATTGCATTTTAATGTATTTCTAAAAAGTATACTAGAAGTACTTTTGTATTAAATATATGCTTAGTTATACTTCTAAGAAATATGCTAAACAGAAGCATACTTTTAATGTATTTATAAAAAGTATACTAGAAATACTTTGGTAATAAATATATGCTTAGTTACACTTTTAAGGAATATGCTAAACACAAGCATACTTTTAGTGACTTTTTAGTGTATTTACAGAAAACATACTTATGTTACCCTTACTTAAAGTATATTTTATGTCTACTTTGTGTAAGAACATAACAAAATGATAACACTTTTAGTGGGTTTTTAATGTACTTTATATTGCAGTAGGCCTACACATGGTTATATTTTAAATACAGTATATATGTATTTATAATTTTAATATTTGGAAAAGTACAATATTTTGAAAAACATTTTTAACATTTACAATGTACAAACGTTTGTCAACTATTATTAAGAATTGCAATATTTAAAATATCTTGTTTAATATGTTGTTCAGTTTTACTTAAAAGGTTATGCTACTTTGGTTGATTGGGCTGTTGTTCATTACATGATACATTAATTGTAATAAGCTAGGTGTTTATACATTTGTTCAAGCTTGACGCCTTTATTTTCTAATATATATTTCTGAAATTCCCACAAGGATTTCAACATCATATACGAAAAAAAACAACAACTTGCGTTTACTTGTTTACATTCAAACAACAAGATTTAATTAACGTTATTTGTCTGTGCCAGTCGTGTTTTTGACACATGCATTGGCAGAAAAAAATAAATAAAATAAAATTAGTCATTATAACATGTACAACATTAACATTCTTTTATTTGCAAAAATTAAGTTGTTTATTTATTTCTGATTTCCTGAACAATTTGGCTTCATTGTAATGAGGTTAATGATCTTTGAAAAACCATGCTTACGAACATACAATTACTTTATCTTGAGCTAATTAGCCAACTGTGGTAGTGTTCCTTGATTGGTGTTTACATTTGTTCAAGCTTGACAACCTTATCGCCTTTATTTTCTAATATATATTTCTCATTACAAATAAGAACAAAGATTAAATTGTAAGAAGGGTTGCTTATATGAGAGCATACAGTACATCTGAAACTGCTGAGGCTGGGAAG
>NW_015506682.1:276322-288927 GCF_001515645.1 Sinocyclocheilus grahami
AAAATTAGTCATTATAACATGTACAACATTAACATTCTTTTATTTGCAAAAATTAAGTTGTTTATTTATTTCTGATTTCCTGAACAATTTGGCTTCATTGTAATGAGGTTAATGATCTTTGAAAAACCATGCTTACGAACATACAATTACTTTATCTTGAGCTAATTAGCCAACTGTGGTAGTGTTCCTTGATTGGTGTTTACATTTGTTCAAGCTTGACAACCTTATCGCCTTTATTTTCTAATATATATTTCTCATTACAAATAAGAACAAAGATTAAATTGTAAGAAGGGTTGCTTATATGAGAGCATACAGTACATCTGAAACTGCTGAGGCTGGGAAGCTTTTTGACTATATTACTGACCAAGTACATTTTTCTCAGCGTACTGTCATTCTTAAAAAGAAAACAAATCATCAACCATCATTTGCTTTTTTGTGTGTGAAATATTAACTTCTTTTTTTTTTTTTAGATCATCTGCTATAGAAGACAAACTGAAATCTGAGTGCAGAGACAAGCAAAGGAATAGAAAGTATATTTTCATGTTGTATCACCTCTTTTACGGAGATTTTTGAATCAGGCCTAATGGAGGGTGATTTGGTCAAGGGCATCATCGTCATCCTCCCATCACCATCCCTTCGCCACATCCTGCCATCATCCCCGCACTTTTGCCTCTCACCATCCCTACGCCATCTCCTTGTCCACCTCCAAAACCCCCTCCATCCCTCCCTATTCTGTTGCTTGAACTTTATCATCTTCAGTCTTTGAAAAACAAAGTGCATAAGTGAATAGCTTGTGTGTGCGCAGTCTTTTTTATGTATTTTTTTCCTTCAGAAAATTGCATTGTAATTTTTATTTATTCACTGATGTAAAATTCTGTACTTTTTTAGTAAGGCCGGTATAACTGAAATGTTCTACAAATGGAAAAGATCCGCTGCCATAGCTTTTCACTTTTTTTTTATTTATGTTTTTTTATAATGTATTAAAATGTACTTGAGTATGTTTTTTAGTAATACAAATATACTATAAACATACTTGTATTTCAAGTGCATTTTTAATACATTTAGTAATATGTTTTGTTTTGTTTTTCCCCAAAGTATATATGCTGCTGTCCTTTTTTAGTGTACTTTATGAATATTTGTAATGTACACAACAATATATAATACATTAAAGTTTTCTAGATATCAAAGTGTGTATGTGTGTACATACTGAAAAAAGCAGCTTTATAATATACTAGTAGTGTAATGCTAATGCATTTCCAATGAGCTGAAATACAATTGAAATGTACTTGAAGTACATTAAAACGATGCTTCAAATATACTCTAACTGTAGTTCATGAAGTATTAAAAGCACATTTTAAATGTATTTTAAGAAATACACTTAAATTGCGGTAAATATACTTAAAGTGGTTCAATTTTAACACAATTTCAATATATTAAATATATTACAAATAGATTAAAATCCAACTTAAACATATCTTGAAAAATTTTAATATATTACTTTTTCACCTGGGACTTGCAGTTATATATACATATATATATATATATATATATATATACTGTATATAGAATATATAGAAACCTGCAGCGCGGTTCCTTAGCTGTGGAAACATTCCACAGTTATTCTTATAGCAAAAAATAAAAAATAAAATAAAGAGCTCCACTAAAGTCCTGACTGACCTCAGGCGTGTTGCTCTCACCTCCCTTGTGATGAAGGCAATGAAGAGGATTATTAAAAATCATATGACTAAAGAAATTGACCCACAGTTGTATCCACGACAGTTTGCGTATTGCACAGGCAGAGGGGTTGATGATACAAAAGTGTTTATTACAGATATTGAATATATTACAGACATTCACAGAAACCCAATTGAGATTGTTGAGGAGTGCAAGTACAAGGGTCCAATTTTTGACAATTTGTTGAAATTTACTTCCAACACAGAGGAGATACGGAAATGCCAGCAGCGGCAGTAAAAGCAACTCGTTTGGAGTTAGTAAGAAGATTCTCGCTATGTTCTACTTCTCCTATATTGAAAGTGTCACTATATTTTCCATTGTCTGCTGGTTTAATTTTATCAGTCTTCAAAATAGAAGTTGACTAGATTGCACAGTTAAAGTATGCTCAAAAATTATTGGCCTTCTTTTCAGGGCTTTTTAAGTGAACAGCAAATGCTGAGGTTGGCTGGCAGGATCTTACAAGACCCTTCACTTGTCCTGTTTTCTGTTTTTGAGTGGCTCCCCTGCAGAACACAAAGGAGGAAGGCAACCTTTGTCCCTAAAGTGGTGCAGCTTTAAAATTCCTAACCAACTCTGATCCCCCTGTTTACCATATAGTGTTTGAAAAAAAATAAAAATAAAATAATAATTATATATATATATATAGCAGCCTTTTTGCTCGTTCAATGGATTTGATTCACATGGATGCATGCGGAATAAATGAATTCAGAAGACATAAATGCATCCATGTGATACTGACATTACGCACGACTTGTTGACAGTTACTGTAAGTGTGTTGTAATCTGGGGCATGAAGATGTTTAATACTAAACCTCAGCTGCTAGCCTTGACCCGACCTACACTGTGTGATATAACTGTAGAGGAACACAACGTGTGACAGACGATCTGACAGTTATGTAAGCAGAAAAATAATCTGACAAGTATACCAAAGTTACTTGAAATGTTTGATACTGATTCCACTTGCTGCATAATAAACATCCCACATTTACAACAATATAAAGTATTATGGCAGTACAGTATAATATCAGATGGCCTTTCAGATATACCATGTTACTGTATGTACCATATTTCTATCACTAAACTTTACAAAAAATGACACAAAAATGACAAAAATAAAATTTTAGAACATAGTTATGGTACTTCTGAAGTATAAATCATAATCATAGTAAAATCATAATGATTTGTAGTCTTTATCTTGGGTGTGTTTGCTATCTCCACCTTTGATAGCTTAGATAGCCTGCATTAATCAAAGCTGAGATGGATAAAATATACATTATGGGGTTGCACTTTATTTTACAGTACGTGAACTAACCTGTACTTACAGTGTATTTACCTAAGAAAGTACTGGTAGTATATGTAACTACATGGATTAAGTTAGGTTTAGGGGTAGGTTCAGGGTTAGTACCTGGTTATTGCCCAGTTATTGTAATGAATATATTAAGTAAATAGGATGTACAGTACATGCGAAATATCCTTTAACTGTGAAATTAGTGCTACCCATTATGGAATGCTGTATAGGTCAGGTCAGGTCCCCTTTATTTACATAGTGCTTTATACAATACTGGTTGTGAGCATCTTTACAGTGTCAAACAGGAAAATAGTTAGTCAATAATGCAAGAATAACAAGGTTATTTTTCCAGCTAAAGTCAGTTCATTTATGATTCAGAGATGTCATCATCCAGTTCAGCTCTCTTCTAATAGTGTCTGTGCAATCAGTCAAGCGTCCCCAACTAAGCAAACCAAAACTCCATCTGTGACAGAAACTGAGAAAAAACCTTGGGAGAAACCAGACTCAGTCAGGGGGCCAGTTCTCCTCTGGCCAGACGAAACCAGCATGGCGTGGTTTAATTCCAGGCTGCAACACACGTCAGATTGTGCAGAGGACTCATCTGGTTCTCGTGGTCTTGTGCCGATGGTCGTCTAGTTGATGAGTTCTTCACAGGGGATCTGTCTCTAGGGTTCATCTAGTTGACATGGTCTCCGCTGACATTCAGGGCTGTAGAGGTCGTCTCTAGGTGCTGATCCACCATCTGATCTGGATACAGACTGGATCCGTATGGCTACGGTGACCTCGGAATCAGAATGAAAGAGACTAATATTAGCGTAGATGCCATTCTTCTTACGATGTAACGAGTACATCGGGTGTTATGAGAAGTGTTCCCGGTTCTGGTTGACCTAATTAATGCAGCCTAACAATCCTTTAATGGATTTGAATTATAGAAATGTGATAGTGTATTATGTGTATGCCAGGTTAAAGAGATGGGTCTTTAATCTAGATTTAAACTGACAGAGTGTGTCTGCCTCCCGAACAACACTAGGTAGATTGTTCCAGAGTTTGGGCTCTAAATAGGAAAAGGACCTGCTGCCTGAAGTTGATTTTGATATTCTAGGTATTATGAAATGGCCAGAGTTTTGAGCTTGCTCAAGTACTGAGGTGCTAAACCATTCAGGGCTTTATAAGTAATTAGCAAGATTTTAAAATGTATTCGTTGTTCAATCGGGAGCCAGAGCATTTTTGACAGAACCGGGCTAATATGGTCATACTTCCTGGTTCTAGTAGGAACTCTAGCTGCTGCATTTTGGACCAGCTGGAGTTTGTTTATTAAGCGTGCAGAGCAACCACCCAATAAAGCATTACAATAATCTAACCTTGAGGTCATGAATGCATTAATTAATGTTTCTGCATTTGACATTGAGGGCACAGGTCGTAATTTAGATATATTTTTAAGATGGAAAAATGCGATCTTACAAATGGTAGAAACATGGTTTTCAAAGGAAAGATTGCTATCAAATAGCCCTCCTACGTTCTTAACTGATGACGAAGAATTGACAGAGCAGCCATCGTGTTAGACAGTGTTTTAGGTTATTACATGCAGAGGTTTTTTGGTACCAAATACCAGGAAAGCAGGTCTAAATAAATACAATTATTGTCAAAAAAAAGAGAGACAGAAGCAGCAGTTGTGAGTGGGGTGGCCAACCTTAGCTTCGCCCTTGCATTAATTGTGTTAAATATTTTTAACGCGTTAAACTGAAAAAATGTATCGCCTACGTTAACGCGCTAATTTTGAAAGCACTACATTGTGTCATTTCACAATTACGTTTTTACTTACTATTGTCTTTGAAATATTGTTAAAGTAG
Organism: Sinocyclocheilus grahami; assembly: GCF_001515645.1. NCBI lineage: Eukaryota > Metazoa > Chordata > Actinopteri > Cypriniformes > Cyprinidae > Sinocyclocheilus > Sinocyclocheilus grahami. Next base: position 281,194 of record NW_015506682.1, read on the forward strand.
GCTACTGCTAACAAGCATTTATGGTAAACTAAAATATACTTTAATGTCATGTCTATTTAAACTTGTATGTCATGTATTTAAATATATTTGTAATTGCACAAATTTGTTGAAGTTACAATTTAGTATAATATATTTACCTCAATTGTCATATTGAATAACTCTATACATGTGCTTTAGTATGTTAGTCAACAAGTCCAAGTATTGTATATAGTACTTTAAAACATGACAAAAGATTATTAAACATAATGATTTAAAAGGTACTTCAAAAATGAACTTTTTTGTCATCAATTACTCTCCCTCGTGTTGTTCCACACCTGTATGGATTTCTTTCTTCTGTTGAACACAAAAGAAGATATTTTGAAGAATGTTGGTAACCAAACAGTTGTTGGTAGCCATTGACTTCCATAGTATTTACCCCAATTTACTAAGAAAGTCAATGGCTACCAGCAACTGGTTACTAACATTCTTAAGGGCATCTCTGTCTGACCACTAGAGTGCACTCTATGACAGACACAACAGTCTTGCAGGAGCTCTTAAAGGAATAGTTCACCCAAACATTCTGACATTATTTGCTCCACTCATGCTCCACTTTTATTTAAGATGCAGTGAAAATGAATGGTGACTGCAGCTGCCAGTCGCTCACATTCTGTCTAGCTTTTGTGCTCAACAGAAGAAAGTCAAACAGGTTTGAAATGATATGAGGGTGAGTAAATTAAGACAGAATTATAAATTGTTGAATGAACTATACCTATAAGGATATTAAAGGAAAAGTAAAGCCTGTCACTTATAAGCAAAACATTTGAAGTTTGATTTCTCCCCAATAGTGTAAACACTGTGATGCTTTAAATGCATCCATATATGTAGTTTCCTTTCAGTTAATTACAATTGCTTGTGTTGTTTCTGAAATACGGTTAAAGTGTGATGCCGAATGTACTGGCAAGCATTTATAGAAAACATTTCAATTGCAATTTGTTGAAATACATTGTGTCTTGTATTTAAATATATTTCTTTTTACACATTTGTATTGATGAGGTTACAATTTGCTAACTCTGCATATGAGTTCACTAATGTGAGTGGGTTTGAGTTCCTGGCTGAAGTCACAGTGCAGGACTGTGCTCTAAACTCAAGAATTCCCAACTTGCTCCTCATAAATCAGACCAAAGCACACATATCCTGCACAAAGACCCTTCATCACATATTAGCAAACATCAGCCGAGGTCAGTGCGGTTCACTGTCAGTGGTCTGAGATGTGTTTTTAGAGGAAACTTGAAAAGATTGATCCTGTTTGTTGTGTGAAGAAAGCCTCTCTCCCATGAGTCACACTAACCACACACTTGTTTCAAAATGAACGCAGGCTGTTCGGTCAGGACTTTATTACTGGATTGCCAGCTGAAGTTGACTATTTATCTTCTATATTCTCTTTAGATGATCATGACCTCTGAGGGGCACAGAGAAACCAAAACTCCATCGGTGACAGAATGGAGAAAAAACCTTGGGAGAAACCAGGCTCAGTCGGGGGGCCAGTTCTCCACTGACCAGACAAAACCAGCAGTTCAATTCCAGGCTGCAGCAATGTCACATTGTGCAGAGGACTCAACTGGCTCCTGCAGTCTTGGCCGTCTGAGACAAGGTCTTGGTTACACTTTATTTCGATAGTCCACTTTAGACATTCTACTAACTGTAAGTAACTTTGTAACTACATGTCAACTACATGTCAACTAATTATCATTAATTTGCAACTACATGTCTACTAACTCTCAGAGTAGACTGTTAGGGTAGGTTTAGGGTTAGTAGAATAAGCTGACAAAGAAAGTGTTAGAAGATATTGAGCAGACAGTCTACTAATACTCTACTAACTGCTAGTTGACATGTAGTTGCAAAGTTACTTACTGTTAATAGAATGTCTAAAGTGGACTATCGAAATAAAGTGTTACCAAGGTCTTTACTGGGGATCTGTATCTGGGGCTCATCTAGTTGTCCTGGTCTCTGCTGACTTTCAGGGCTGTAGAGGTCCTCTCTAGGTGCTGATCCACCATCTGGTCTGTTGCAGTCTGCGGTTTGTTTTGACCAACAGGTCCCTATAATGACTTCATGTCGTGCTATTTAATCTTTTTCTTATTTTACTATCACTGGATAGATTTGCTATTGAAAACTGAACCACAGTGAACGACCGCAAGAGTACCATCATCTTGAAAGTAAGGCGCACTTACAGTATAAGCACCCTACTACATCTATACTTATACACAAATTAGGTTTAACCAGCGATCGGCTGCTTTCTGTTGCTATTCCGCCAAGTAGTTTAGAGAGTAAGCATGCAGAAAGCTCACAGGATGCGTTCTTTGAATTTAATTTAGCTTTGCAGGATGTTTTGTCAGTTTAGTCGTGTCTATCTGTTTTTCATTGTCTTGTAAACTCAACTGTTTTAACCAGTGTCAAGTTTTAAAAACCTTAACAACTCCTCTTTAGACCGTCGTGTTCTGTTCCATTCTGTTGTATATATTGAAAAAATGCATTGTGTGATCATTGTGATGTGAAACATATTTTATTTATTTATTTAATTTGTGTGCCATTGTAATTTCACTTAGATATATGTCAACATAGGGGATAAAAGATTATCACAATTTCCATTTCTTACCGACTTTAAGGACATGAAGTGTTATTACACAACCATCCATACATTTATAATGGTCAATATATCCTATAATAAGAATATATGTCCTCATTTTCTAATTCACAGATGGATATTTCAATGATACAGTGGTCACTGGACTAGAAGCGTTACCAGTTTTCAATTTAGACATTTGATCACCCCCCCCACACACACACACACACACACAGGTTTGTTTTTGTGAAAAGTGGGGACATCCCATAGGCGTAATGGTTTTTATACTGTACAGACCGTATATTCTATTGCCCTATTCTATTTACCAACCCTACCCCTAAACCTACCCCTCACAGGAGAGTTTGTGCTATTTCAGATTTTCAATACACTCCATTCTGTGTGATTTATAAGCGTTTTGAAAAGTGGGGACATCCCATAGGCGTAATGGTTTTTATACTGTACAGACCGTATATTCTATTGCCCTATTCTATTTACCAGCCCTACCCCTAAACCTACCCCTCACAGGAGAGTTTGTGCTATTTCAGATTTTCAATACACTCCATTCTGTGTGATTTATAAGCGTTTTGAAAAGTGGGGACATCCCATAGGCGTAATGGTTTTTATACTGTACAGACCGTATATTCTATTGCCCTATTCTATTTACCAGCCCTACCCCTAAACCTACCCCTCACAGGAGAGTTTGTGCTATTTCAGATTTTCAATACACTCCATTCTGTGTGATTTATAAGCGTTTTGAAAAGTGGGGACATGGGGTAATGTCCTGAAAAGTCCCCTTCTCCTTGTCATACCTGTCATACCTTTGTCATTATACAAATATGTGTCCTCATATGTCACAAAAACGCGCGCGCGCACACACACACACACACACACACACAGACACAGACACACACAGGAGTAAAATTAGCTAATAGAAATGAATAAGTCCCACTAAATGGCTGAATTTTGAACATCTACAGTATGAATATTCAAGAGAGAATGCTTTATCAGATGATACTGCATGAATCATAGTGGTCAAGTGAGATTACAGGCGATGGTGATGATGAAGGTGGTGATGATGATGAAGGTGTGTGGTTTGGCCTTCTTTCCATTCATCACTTGGTTGCTGATGGGCTGAACTTACACACACCCCCACACACACACACACACACACACACACACACACATGTGCGCGTACACACTTACTGTAAATCCTGCCTGACCACAAGGTGCACATTACAAACACACACTAGAAAATGATATCATATGGTAAAACTTTTCCATAGCTATTTCAGAAAACTTCACAATTACATTCTGTGATGACTTTTCATAATGTGTCTTACCGTATGTTTAGTGTGTGTGTGTGTGTGTGTGATTTACAGCTGAAATAATGTTTCAAATACTGTAATAATCAAAAGGGTTTTACAAAGTGATGTCATAGCAGATTTTAAATTTAACAAAAAAATTTATCTTTTGTTTTCTAATATATCATATGGTAAAACTTTTCCATAGCTATTTCAGAAAACTTCACAATTACATTCTGTGATGACTTTTCATAATGTGTCTTACCGTATGTTTAGTGTGTGTGTGTGTGTGTGATTTACAGCTGAAATAATGTTTCAAATACTGTAATAATCAAAAGGGTTTTACAAAGTGATGTCATAGCAGATTTTAAATTTAACAAAAAAATTTATCTTTTGTTTTCTAATACTCACAATTGAGTCCTCCTGTAAGAGTGTTTTATTTTTTATTATAAATTAAATATTAGAAATATATTATACAAATTATTATATTTCTGACAGATTTTTTCCCCTCCACTTTGATGTGGCTAAAATCTGGTTTGGTTCTGTTTGCTTAATGAGGATTTTACACACCAGATTTCTGACCCCTGAAATAAACCATATTGAAAACCATCTATTTACCTTGAATCAAAAGTTAAAGGGATAGTTCACCCAAAAATGATAATTCTGTTATTAATTACTCATCCTCATGTTGATCCAAACCTGTAAGACCTTGGTTCATCTGTGGAACTCAAATTAAGATATTTTTGATGAAATCTGAAAGTTTTCTGACCCTCCATAGACAGCAATGGAACTACCAAGTTCAAGGCCCAGAAAGGTAGTAAGGATATTGGTAAAATAGTCCATGTGACATCAGTGGTTCAACTGTAATGTATGAAGCTACGAGATTACTTTTTGTGTGCAAAGAAAACAAAAATAATGACTTTAGACTTCCGTTAGTCTTCGACGCACGTTCACAGTACCACGACGCATGCTCTTGGATTTCATGAAAAATATCTTCATTTTTGTTCCGAAGATGAACGAAGGTCTTACGTGTTTGGAATTACATGATGGTGAGGGTCATTTTTGGGTGAACTGTCCCTTTAATTAAAAACACGGAACAGAAGAACTTACAGCGTGACAACAAAATTTACCCAAAACCATAGGATTTGGCAGCCTAATTTTATTAGTATCCATACAAAACATTTATAAATATTTTTAGTATGATTGTGTATATTGCTGAAACATAATAGATGGATATTTTGACATCATGTGAAACATAAAAGTATTTTACGCATGCATAAAAAATGGTTCTTATAAATGCATGTATACTTACATTTTACTATTACAGATATTTTGGCATCTTACCCCACCCCTACTCTAAATGTAACTATGTTCTCAAATATATAAAAATATAATTGAAAGATAAATGAGCAGTGGCAATTTTATTTGCAATTTACTTAGATTCTAAGAAACTAAGTATTAGAATGCTCTAAAGTGCTCTAAATATTAGCTGCTTTGCAAAGATTAAAATAATTCACAACTATTAGATTTGTGATATTTTTTGTACTTAACATCTTAAAATAACGTTATTTTCACAGTTAGTTTTGGTGTCACTCAAAGAATGTCTGTGCAGGACTCCAGACAGAGGCTAATTTTATTCTAGTTTAATCAAATGTTTCAGCCAATCAAACCAGTGTCAAACTAGATGGAATTCTAAATCATAAATCGTTTGGTCTCGTACTGTATCGCATATCTTGTCAGTGTCGTGTACTTGCTTAGTCCTTTCTTGTGATAAACAGTAAAGTGTGTTGAAGCGCTAACAAAAGACAGTGAAGAAATACTCTTTGAGAGAAGCAGTCAATCAGCGGAAGTTAAAAGCAGCTCATAAGTGTATTTATTTCTTGTCTCATTTGTGTTTAGCGCAGTTGTCATTGCTTGGAAACGCTTGTTTTGTTTTCTGTGTTGAGATGTGCTTAAGTCGCGTTTGGTCTCGTACTCTAACGCATACCATAGTCATTCAAGACTAAACCTCATGGCCCTGACAGAGACGTGGATCAAACCAGAGGACACTGCCACACCTGCAGCACTCTCCAATAATTTCTCATTTTCCCACACTCCCCATCTGACTGGAAGAGGTGGAGCTACTGGTCTGTTTATCTCTAATGATTGGACATGTATTCCTTTACCTTCTTTGGGTATTACCAGCTCCTTTGAATCACATTCAGTCACTATTACCCACCCTTTTAAAATCCATTTTGTAGTTGTTTATCGACCCCCAGGACCACATGGTAACTTCTTGGATGAATTAGATGTGCTACTCTCAACCTTTCCTGAGGATGGTACTCCCCTAGTTATGCTTGGAGACTTCAACATCCTCCTAGATAAACCTATGGCTGCAGACTTCCACACTCTGCTTGCCTCTTTTGATCTCAAGAGAGTATTAACTACGGCTACTCAAAAATCAAGGCAACCAACTGGACCTTATTTACACACGACACTGCTCCACTGATCATGTGCTCGTTACTCCACTGTACACCTCGGATCACTTCCTCCTCACTCTTAACCTCAACATGGTTTCTGACACAACACATACCCCTCCACATGTCACTTTTCAACATAACCTATGCTCACTCTCACCCTCCCGGCTATCTACTATGGTTTCAACTTCGCTTCCTCCCCCTAAACAGTTAGCATCTCTTGATGCTAACAGTGCTACTGATACTTTCTGCTCCACTCTTATATCTTGTTTAGACACTGTCTGCCCCTTGTCTTCCAGGTCAGCCCATACCACTCCTGCTGCTCCTTGGCAGTCTGATGTTCTCCGCGAACATTATTCTAAGCTCAGGGCTGCTGAAAGGGTATGGCACAAATCAAAAAATCCTACTGACCTTAATGTGAATCAGTCACTCCTCTCTTCCTTTTCTGCTAATGTCTCCACTGCTAAAAGAACATACTATCATAACAAAATTAACAATTTATCTAATTCTCGCATTCTCTTTAAAACATTTTCCTCCCTCCGTTGTCCTCCTCCTCCCCCTCCTTCATCAATTCTAACAGCTGAAGACTTTGCCAAATTCTTCATTAATAAAATTAAAACCATCAGTTCACAATTTTCCACACCACAATCTGTCAAGCACATCTTACCAGCAAACATACACTCATTCACATCTTTCTCTTCACTCTCTGAGGCAGAAGTCTCCAAACTTATCCTTTCTAATCCTCCTACTACTTGGTCGCTTGATCCTATTCTATCTCATCTCCTTCAAGCCATTTCTCCTGCAGTTGTACCTGCACCCTCTCACATCATTAACACATCCCTTCACACTGGTGGAGTTTTCCCCTCAGCATTTAGACAGACTTGTATAACTCCTCTACTTAAAGAAACCATCCCTTAACCCATCTCTTTTAGAGAACTACAGACTAGTTTCCCTTCTTCCTTTAATTGCAAAAACACTTGAACGAGCTGTGTTCAACCAAGTTTCTGCCTTTCTTACACAGAACAACCTCCTCGACAGCAACCAGTCTGGTTTCAGAAGTGGACATTCAACTGAAACTGCCTTGCTCTCAGTTGTTGAAGCCCTAAGACTGGCAAGAGCAGCTTCCAAATCTTCTATACTTATCTTGCTGGAACTGTCCGCTGCTTTTGACACGGTTAACCACCAGATACTCCTGTCAACCCTATTGGCAAAGGGCATCTCAGGAACTTCACTCCAGTGGTTTGAGTCTTACCTCTCTGATAGGTCCTTCAAGGTATCTTGGAGAGGTGAGGTGTCCAAGTCGCAACATCTAACTACTGGGGTGCCTCAGGGCTCAGTTCTTGGACCACTTCTCTTCTCTGTCTACAAGGCATCA
>NW_015506682.1:289389-337826 GCF_001515645.1 Sinocyclocheilus grahami
CTTGGAGAGGTGAGGTGTCCAAGTCGCAACATCTAACTACTGGGGTGCCTCAGGGCTCAGTTCTTGGACCACTTCTCTTCTCTGTCTACAAAGCATCACTAGGTTCTGTCATTCAGAAGCATGGCTTCTCATATCACTACTATGCTGATGACACTCAGCTCTACCTCTCATTCCATCCTGATGATCCGATGATAACTGCTCGCATCTCAGCTTGTCTAACAGAAATTTCTTGCTGGATGAAGAACCATCACCTTAAACTCAACCTTGCCAAGACAGAACTGCTTGTGGTTTCATCAATCCCATCATTTCATCACAATTTCACCATCCAGTTAGGCACATCAACCATAACTCTTTCAAAAACAGGCAGAAAACTTGGCGTTATGATTGATGAGCTGCTGACTTTCTCAGACCACATTGCTAAAACTGCCCGGTCCTGCAGATTTGCTTTATTCAACATTAAGAAGATCAGGTTTTTTCTTTCCGAACATGCAACACAACTCCTTGTTCAAGCCATTGTTCTGTCCAGGCTGGACTATTGCAATGCTCTCTTGGCAGGCCTTTCAGCCAGTTCTATCAAACTTTTACAATTAATTCAGATTGCGGCAGGAAGATTAATTTTCAATGAGCCGAAAAGAATGCATGTCACAACTCTGTTTATCAATTTGCACTGGCTACCAATAGCTGCTCACATAAAATTCAAGGCATTAATGTTTGCCTACAAAACCACCACTGGCTCTGCACCCCTTTACCTAAATTCATTACTTCAGAATTATGTGCCCTCTAGAAGCTTGCATTCTGCAAGTGAACGTTGCTTTATTGTGCCATCCCAAAGAGGCATAAAATCACTTTCATAGACTTTTAAATTAAATGTTCCCTCCTGGTGGAATGACCTGCCCAACTCAATCCGAGCAGCTGAGTCCTTATTCATCTTCAAGAATTGGCTAAAAACACATCTCTTCCATCTTTATTTGACCCTCTAACTCTAGCACTCTCTTTTCTAATTATATTCTTAAAGAAAAAGAAAAACTTGCCCCTTTTAGACTTGCACTCTATTTATTTACTAACTGCTTGTTTTAGTTAAAAAAAACACCAGCTTCTCTAATCTTTTTGTATTCTATCTATTTGTTTTATTTTATCTTATACAATTAACAAAAGCAAAAAAGGCCTCTAACACTAGCTTGCTCTATTCTTTTTCTATTATATCTGTTTTCTTTTTATTATATAATTTTAAAAAATCAAAACAAACACTACTTATAACAATACACACTTGCTATGTGTACTGCGTTAAGCTAACTGAGACTTGTTATAGCACTTGCATATCATTGCTCTCTTGTTGATTTTGATTGCTTCCATTGTCCTCATTTGTAAGTCGCTTTGGATAAAAGCATCTGCTAAATGTTTCATCTTCAGTTTGAGAGAAACATCAGTGGTTTTTCTCTCACAATGTCAATAGTTTAGAAGTGAATCATTGTAATAATGGCCCATTAAATAATAAAAATTAATGAAATCCTGTGGTTTGGTGCTTACGAATAGTACTTGAGCTGAATGTCGAATCGATAATCAGTGTCCTTTAGGAACAGGACAGACTGTTCCTTCTAAGAAAGTTAAAGATTGAGAAAAAAGGAGAGCGAGAGGCGGATGCAGTTGTCGTGATCCATTTATTGTAGTGCCGTGCGCTGACTCTCAGCGGTGTGGCCGCATCCCTGAACACTGTCTGGCTCAAACTCAAGAGCAACAATCCTGCAACAGCGTTTCTCCATTACTTCAGCTAAAGCCGGAGAATCTTTACGCCCTTCCTCCTTCCCCTCTCTGCTCTGCTAGTGTTATCTTGTCCTCTGAGGCCGAATTATGATCCTCCCGAGAAACCAGTGTGTTCTCATAAATCGCTTCGCTAAAGAGCCATGGCAAATTGCTGTTTGGCTGAGTGGCTACACAGCTCTGTTTGTTTTCCTACTGTGTTAGCCTCATTCTCCACGGAAGATAATTTGTGAACTGATTTATGCGGCAGACATGTGCGCCGGGGTTGTATGAGTGCATTTTGGTGATTTCCTCACAGGATGTTCCTCTGTCTCTTCTCTGAGTAGAAACTGTTACTCTAAGAAATATCCCACCAGGTGGCCCATCAGTACTTTTCCAAAGCCACTGTTCCCAACAAGTGTATGTGTGTTTAAGATATCAGCGCACACTCTGGACCATGAAAAATTATAAAAGTTCTTTATCCTTAAGTCATAGAAAGTCATTGGATAGCTTTGTGTGAGTAACAGACCAAAATTGAATTCACTGTTGAAGATGAAATTTCTCTTGATCTATACTGAATTTGTGCTAGTGAAAGTTTAGAGCTATGACTGAAAGTAAGATTAAATACATTTTGCATTGAAATAAAAATATTAACCTGCAGTGACTCATCTTCATGTATATTTTTAACATGCAAATGAGATTTTGGAGCTTCAGCAGAAGGCAAATAGTGTAAATAATTATTTACATTTTAGACTGCAATTTACACATCTTTATGAGCCATTTTAATGTGTAACAGAGGCCCCAAAGAAACATGGTGATGGAAAAGGAAATATTTCCTTTTCAAAAATTATAATGTGAAGGAAAAATATATTTCAATGCTTTTGATTTGATTTTGAATTTGAATAGAGATATTTTTTTAACTATGATTTAAAAATGTAATGTTGGTCCAGTTCTAATATGGATCGGTAACGTGTTCCAAAGTTTAGGTGCGGCTATGGCAAATGCTCGATCACCCCTAGATTTTAATTTTGACTTTGGAACAGTTAACAAACTCTGGTTGGCAGATCTAAGAGTACTTTCCGGATGATATTCACACAGCAAGTCGGAGAGGTAAGGGGGATTGAGGCCATTTAAACATTTAATAACAAGCAAAAGCACTTTAAAATCAATTCTAAAGCGTACTGGGAGCCAATGTAAAGACATTAACACAGGAGTAATATGTTCGTATTTATGAACATCGGTTAAAAGACGTGCAGCCGCATTTTGGACCATTTGTAATCTAGATATTGAAGAACTGTTTATTCCCAGATATAGGGAATTACAATAATCAATTCTAGAAGAAATAAAAGCATGCATTGCAGTTTCAAAGTGCTTAAATAAAAGGAAGGTCTTCACTTTAGCCAACATTCTAAATTGGTAAAAACTTGATTTGACAACTAAATTTAGTTGCCTATCAAATTTAAGTGCACTATCGAAAAAAGACACACAAGCTTTTTTACACATGATTTAACTGAAGAAGATAAAACACCAGAATTTACATGAGAATTTTTTGGGACTTCAGAGGAGCCAAACACAATGATCTCTCTTTTACTCTCATTTAGATTAATACAATTCAAAGGCATCCAGGCTTTGACATCAGTAAGACAGGCACAGAGGGAGTGTACACCATTTTTATGCTTCAGGGGCAAATCAAGTTGAGTATCGTCTGCTTAGCAGTGATAGTACAAGCCATGCTTTTCAAAAATAGAGGCTAAAGGAAGCATCTATAAAGAAAACAATAAAGGGGCCAAAATAGAGCCTTGGGGGACCCCACAAGTCAGTGGGACCGCCCCAGAAAAATATTGTCCAATATTGATTGAGAAGCTGCTATTTTTAAGATATGACTGAAACCAACATAATGCAGTTCCTCTGATGCCCACAACTTGTTCTAGCCGAGCAAGCAAGACCTCATGGTCAACTGTATCAAATGCTGCACTTAAATCTAATAGTACCAGTACAACAGAGTCACCTGAGTCAGTGGCCATTAAACCACAAGTCATGTAGACCGCTTTTATGGTGGATTTGATTGGAGGCTGAAAGCTGCATTTCCTTTAATTGTATTGAAAAGGTCTCCAATGACATGAGAACATGAGTTTGACGTACAAAGTAAGTCATGCAGCTTGGAACAACATGAGGGTGAATAAATAATGACTTATTGTTGGGTGAGCTATTCTTTTTAATGCATTTTTAATGTACTTCTTCCTTACAAAAAAAAACACACTTGTTAAGTTTTCTACATCAACCACAGATGCTCGTCTTAAAAAGGAAAAGCAAACATAAAACATGTCAACACCAGCAAACCCTCCATCCATAACCTCCAGACATTTTCTATTTTCCACCTCTCAGGTGACCCTCAGCAGCACTTAGTAAATCACCTTTTCCAAGAAGAACAGCACTGAGCTTTTCTGTCAGAGACTGGACTCTTAGACAGACACATGTCCTGTCCTTTAAGCTGTCCAGAGAGCTGAACGTATCTGTAGCTCTCAATGATGGCGGGAATCCCGTAGAGTCAGCCCAGCTATAACTACACTGTAAAAACTTTCAGTTTCTTTACCAAAATAAATATTCCTTTAAAACTCTATTTTGTTTAATCAATAAATGATTCCACTTATTTTAGTTGCCATCAGAGCTGTTTTTGAGGGGAAATATGAGTGTAGGTCAGTATTTGTTAAGCCATTTTAAGGTGTTCTGGTTTGTAGAGTGTTGTTGTGGTGTAGTTAAGTGGGGTCTATGTTATTTGCAACCCAATCTATTCGGATATATGTTCTTGTGGCGACGTTTCTGCAATACTGATATTACATACCTTATTGCACGTTTCGTGGCATTTTCAAAGTGAAATGTCCAGTGAGTAGCACTAAAACACATGTTCAATACATGACTGTGGCCACAGTTTTATTGTGTTGGTACAGGCACATATTGCTGCGTTTTTATTACATTGCTTCAGGTACGTATTGTGGCAGTTCAAAAATCAAATGTCTAGGGTGTCACTAAAAGGTTAATGTTCTATCATGTTGGAATAACCCAACACTAAACCTACACAATAGTGTTAACAAATCCAAAAGTGATATAAAAATGCATTTGCTGATGCAACTGTGCTATTTTAACTTGTTTATACACAGGTTTGATCTGTTTCGTCAAACCGTAGTTTTATGGGATTCGCCCGGATTTGAGCTCTTCACCTCACAAGTGCAACGCCGTATCACGCGAGCTACCGAGCAAACTGCATTACAAAACCTACACATATGAAGCTGTATCAGTTTTCAAATCCAACAGCATGTTAAAATTGTTTTTGAAGTCATAACATAATATTGTACAAGGAATTGTGTGAAAATTAGACTTACTTAATCGGATCTCTGGCCCTGTATATCATACTTTGTGTGAAAAGGAATAAAAGTTGTCAGTATTTTACTGCCCCTAGTGTTCATTTCATCTGGAAACTGCTGCGATTCATACGTTAAGTTAAAGAACCAAATACATTTGATAAAGTGCACATTGATTGGAATAGCCTAAAAGATTTTAGCTAAAGAAGCAAAATGTATGATTCCATTGTTTCTTACATTTTATTTCTGATTTGATATTATTGAAACTGGAATCTTGACAAATAGCTTAGCGGAATCCTTTTTTTTTACTTGGATTTAGATGGATGTTGAATGAACTGATTTACTTTAAAGAGAGCCCCAGCCCCAGCCCTTTCCCTGTCTTCTCTCGATCTCACCTCTGTCTGTGTGTTTGCAACTTCATTCTCTTCATCATGAGTGTAATTATATTCAGCTGATGAGTTCTGGCACCTGAAATACAGCAGAAGGAGAGAGAGAGACATTCTGACAGTATGTCTCAGTGTGTGTTCTGTCTCATTTTGGTGGACTGTGAATCAAGCACTCTTGGGTCTTGCCAGCAGCCGTCACTCTGAGTTTGAACTCTCAACATCATTCTGTGTGTAAATGAGAGTCAGGGTGGGAAAATCAGGATCAGTCCATGCAGATCAACATCCTGAGACAAGCTCTCAGCCGGTTTGGAGCCTGGAAGTTATTACCAATAATTACTGCTCCAGATGTTGGACACATCTGTCAATAAGATCATCAAATGGCTTTGAAGAAATCCCTGCAGAATGATAAGCCAGTAATCATGAAATGAAGACATTCACAACAGGTTATAATGACGATCTGTGCTTCCATTTGTCCATCTGTTCCTCTATCTATCCATCTTGCTGTACGTTCAGTACGTTCATTCAGTGATGTAGAATCGGTGGGCGGGGCTAAACAGGCAGTGATGTAGAATCGGTGAGCGGGGCTAAACAGGCAGTGATGTAGAATCGGTGGGCGGGGCTAAACAGGCAGTGATGTAGAATCGGTGGGCGGGGCTAAACAGGCAGTGATGTAGAATCGGTGGGCGGGGCTAAACAGGCAGTGATGTAGAATCGGTGGGCGGGGCTAAACAGGCAGTGATGTAGAATCGGTGAGCGGGGCTAAACAGGCAGTGATGTAGAATCGGTGGGCAGGGCTAAACAGAGTGATGTAGAAGCAGGCGATGATCATCTTCTGCGGAGGCGGGGTTTAGACACACTATTAAGCCATAAAGTGGCACATTCCACAACCTGTCGTTTTGGCAGATTGGCTTCAATATAAGCTGTTTTTAGACTAACGAGAAAGTTTTGATTTCTGAAACTTACAGGATGTTTTTATAGTACAATGACCTCTTACATGTCAAAAGATCAAGGGATTTTTTTTTCTCAGTTCATGACCCCTTTAAAACATCCATCTACTTTGCCATGCGTTCATGGATTCATCCATCCATTGAAATATTCATCCACCATACATACATTTATCCATCTATCCATCCATCTGTTCATTTAAACATTAATCCATCCAAACATTAATTCATCCATATATCCATAATGTCAAGCATTCATCTTTTTATACATCCATATTCATCCATCACTCCATCCATCCATCCATTCAAATGTCCTTTCAGAACAACTTCAATTTTCATGAAAGTTTTTGGTGCTTAACGTAAGATGACATTATAATAAATCTGTTTTAATTCTTGACAGGTGGGTTGGTCTTTTGTGAATAGAGAATTGTAGGATGAATTGTGAAAAGAGAGAGACCAGACCCAGGCAATCCAGAAGAACATGTAATAGAAGCATTACTTTATCTGGTCCTTTGACCACCACCCCCCAAAACCAAACAGACCCGTCAGAACCAGACCAAAGGTCACCACAATCCCGCCTGGTGAGCCACAGGCACTGGCGCTAACGCAAATACTAGTATAATCACTTTATCTGGCTGGCCTATGTTTTCCTCCACATTGTAATTGGAGCAGAGTGTGTTTTGCTATCATGTGTCTCTTTCTGATTGGACGCCTGTGGTGAGGTCACTGCTGCTGATCCCTCTGTAAAAATGAACCTGGGAAGAGAGTGAGATGGAGAAACTGAGACTCAAAGAGCTGTCCATCACTGCTGTCTGAGTGCAGGAAATGAGGAAGAAACCAAAAAAGGTGGAATTCATAACATGGGCTTCATCCCCTCGTAGGCTAATTGGCGGCGCTACATGAAGGACATTTCAATCCAAATAAACACAGTGTCCCCAAGGCCTTCAGTGAGAGCTTAACCCACAGATATTAACCTCAAAGAGTACTCATCCTCTCACTTTACCTCCTCACTTACTTTTCTAGAGCCGTGTTTTGGTAGTTGAATATTGACCACAGGTTTTGAGCCGCGTTTCCACTGAGAAACACAAAGTAGTGTATCTGTTTAATTAAAATCTTAAATTTTTATGTTGCAATCATTGTTTTGATGATCTGGAATAGACCATATCATAATGATATTTGTTGGTTTGGGAAGTGCTGTCATTGTTCCTGGCATGGGCGAAATTTGACTCTTGAGTCAGGGGGGGGGCAAGATATATACAGTGGGTACGGAAAGTATTCAGACCCCCTTAGATTTTTCACTCTTTGTTATTTTGCAGCCATTTGCTAAAATCATTTAAGTTAATTTTTTTCCCTCATTAATGTACACACAGCACCCCATATTGACAGAAAAACACAGAATTGTTGAGTCAAGAATAACTTAAAGAGGCTGCCGTTTAGTAAACTGTGAACTAGAAGTCTGCATTCGAAACCCAACCAGATTTTTTGCTCCATGGGATTAAATGCGGTAGCGGTCGGTAACTCTGGTGTAATTTGAATGGGAGCGGCGGTCTAACAATATCCAGTTCCCGACGTCCATTCAGAACAGCATATCTGCGCTTCATTCTTATTGACCACCGGTACAGCTTGTGCTCAGGACTGTTATGCACGCGCTGCACGCATGCTTTCTGCATCACACGTTTTATTTGCGGGGTCTGCAGCATGTGCATAACGATGCTCAGAGCAAGCTGTACCGGTGGTAAATATATGGCCCTCAGACAGAACAGGCAGGTTGTCGATGAGTGACAGAGCAGAGTAAGGATGGAGGAAAGTGTGGATGCGCTGTCTTTGAACCGTTCAACTGGGTTTTGTTTATATTTTGCTTAGCCTATAATTTTAAATGACAGATGTCGTATTTATTTATTTTTCTCTGCGACACTTTTCCTACTGTGTTAACAGAAAAATGTCAAACGAATTTAGTATTTTGACAAGACAAATAAAAATAGCTAATAGGCTATTTTTGTACAACCTACATTTTAATTTTTTTTCTCTTTGAGACACTTTTTCCTATTGTGTTGGAAATGTTAAACGAATTGTATCCTGACAAGACGAATAAAAATAAGAAATACAATTTTTGTACAACATTTTTATTTTCTCTGAAACTTTTTTCCTACTGTGTTGCATAAAATATTAAACAAATTTTGTGTCTTAAGATTCAGGATTCTTATAAATTCAAGTCAAAGGCAATAAATTCAAGACTCTTGACAAGACGAATAAAATAACATAGCCTACAATTTTGTGCAGACTACACTTTTATTTGTTAGCCTATCTCTCTTTCTTTCAGTAGCGGAAATTTAAATGTGAGATTCTGGAAACGAGATCTAAATTTAGCGGGAACGGTTGGGTCGGGAAGAAAATTATTCTAAGCAGACAGCGGGTGAACAAAGAGTGAAAATATAGCGGGAGCGGGTGGGTGCGGAACTAAAAAAATAGTCCCGCACAGACCTTTACTGTGAACTAGCTTTGGTTCTTCCTGCTGACTTGAATGGTGATGCTTCCCGTTTGTCAGTAGATGGCCTTTCATTTTTATCCAGAAATGTGCACGCTGCTTTTCTGATGTTCACTGAAGTTTTCCGTGTCTTTTTTCAGTGTCACTTGAAATGTTTCCATTTTGAATCGTTGTTACCAAAGGCGAGACACATGAGGAAAAAATAAACGATCAGTTGTGGGACTTTATTTTGTCATAAATTTCATACCATTAATTGCTGAACTTTGCTGGAAATGAAATGAAATTACTGGTTGATATTTCCCTATCTCAATAAAGTTTACACACGCTTTTGGTCCGTGAATTAGATCTCACACAGGACACACGCTGTCTGTGGATGTCACGAATTCGGTCCATGGACTTCCGTTTGTTCACCACCAGAGGTCACCCTTTCCTTTACATTGACTCTCGCACAAAACAATACTGTTGCATAGCACCCCGGACTACATATCCCATCATTCATTGCACGGTTTGCACACTGCACTGATTGCACTCATTGCACTCAGCTGTTTATTATCACCTCACTCACTATATAACACCCACTCAAACTGCCATTCTCTGCTGAGTATAGTTTAGCCTGTACCCCGTTCCTAGTCTCTGTGTTTTCCTTGTTTTGCCTTGCCTGTTTTCGTGGTTTCGGATCTTTGCCTGATTTGTTTTCCCTGGATTTATCCCTCTAGTCTCACCCCTGTGATTCTGTCTGCCAATCGTTGACCTACGCTAGCCCTAGGACCATTCTTGTGTTTTGCCCGCCATATACCTGTCTGCCATTATCTGACCCATGCCTGTTTTATGACCACGTCTCTGTCTTCTCCTAATAAAAAGCTTGCATATGGATCCGCACGTCTCACGTCTTGTCAGCCCCATTACAGTGGAGGTTTGGCCAGGACCAGTTCCAGAATTAAATCAACATATTTTATATTCCGTCCATTGCCAATCACTGCTATTCCCGAGAGTGAATCCCACATAAATATGCGGCTGTCATTCCCGAAACTTTGCAGGGTGTATGTGTCCAAAAAACGAAAATTTCATACAAATTCTGAATGGATTATAGAAAGTGCGCAAAGCGTGCTCCCTTTATGAATAAAAAGCATCCCTCATCTTCATCGCGATCTTACAAAGTTCCGTTATAATCAATGAAGCTCTCTAAACTGCACAATGAATATTTTATTTACATCGCGTCTGCACTTAGTCATGAGATGATTCACGATCGTTCAAGACTGCACTAAAAACTGCAGCGCTTTCTGTGGTGACTGAATTCTGACAAATCGTTTCTGATTGGCCATTGCATTCAAGAACTCAACAGATATGTCTGTGATTGGTTACATTGCTCAACGCTGCAAAAACACATTGAGGGTATTTAGCCCCCCCCCAATGTTGCCCGTGGTTCCTGGAATGTTTCAGGATAGTAGTCAAACAACAGCAGGAGGTGCTTCATATAGTGACTCACAGCAGTAACAATAATACAGAGCCCCACACATAACATGCCTGAAAAAAATTTTTATTAAAATGAAGAATTTGCTTTCACAATTTAATAATTTGAATTAATAGATCGTGCAAACAAATTCTTAATTCATGGTCATGATATCTTGTGATATCCTTTGGTGGCTGGATGCTCCCTGAATGCCTGAAATGGGTGCAAAAATTGTCAAACTAAAAATGATAACAATCCATCAATAATAATAACAGGAGTGAATAAATGTTCCAACATTTTCATTGCTGATCTTGTGTAGACATACTCAGTGTCTACAAGATAATTTTACACATCTTGATAAGTCACTTTGGTAACGTTTAATTTGTCGTCTTTGAGAAAAAATATTTATTTATTTAAAGGCAGGTTAGGTGATTTGGTTCAAAAACTTTTTTGCTATGCTGGTTGAAAGTATCTTCACATCCTGACAGCAATCACTAAGTTAAGTGGTCTAAATGTATTTATATGTATTAATATCGTCTGTGGAAGGCGTAGGACCATAAACTGTTTGTCCAATCATATCCCACAGTCTGAGGGGTACGATAGGCTGTCCTATCTGCCTGTCAATGTATGTATTTGCATACCTCTGCACACCCTGTTCATGCAGATATGATACTTCATCAGTGCGTTCCATTACGATGTTGCAAACCGAGCGAGAAAGGAAGGCGTTATTATTGTAATATTAGAGTTAGGGTTAAGGTTAGTACCTCAGACAGTCGTGTAAGGTGAAAAGAACATCGATCTGATGACTTTGGATATCGTGCAGTATGTTCTTGGCAATACTAGTTATTGGATGACTAATCGACCAGTCAGCCGTTGTGACCTAATTTGAAACTCATGATTCATGTATTTAGACTACTGCTGAATGATTGGTTGCTACCTACCGATTTAGCAATGTAACCCAGTGTTTCCCAACCCTGTTCCTGGAGGCACACCAACAGCACACATTTCGGATGTCTCACTTATCTGACCCATTTATTTCAGACCTGTGTCCAAATATGCATATTTCCCTAATATACAGCACATATCTTGGAGTCTCTACTAATGAGCTGAGGAGTTGAATAAAATGTTTTTGATTAGGAAGAGTTTGGATATGTGTTATGTTCATGAGCCTTCAGAAACAGGGTTGGGAAACATTGCTGTAACCTATAGAAAGAGTCATTAAGCAAATCTTTTTTTGTGAACAGATTCAGAAGAGTCACTGGTTTGAATCAAGTCTATTACTTTTCTCCACAAGAAACATGAACCCACTCCTTTCTGTCTTTGATGCTGTTTTCCATCTCAACATATCTCCATAATTGTCTTTTCATTTTAATCTTTCACTCTCTCCCTCTACATCTGTTTCAGCCTTTCTCTCTTCGTTTCTTACGGCCCGTCTTTGACACTCATTCTCACCCCTTTGCTCAATCTAAACGGGCAGCTTTGTGGGATAATTGGCGCCATTTGGTCACCTTGAAACTCCTGTGGTGTCACATTGAGGCTTAATTCATGACCACCCCTCAACACCCCCTCTTTTCCTTTCTGATTCGCCTTTTTCTTCAAAGACACCCCCCATCATCCCACCCAGTGGGTCTGCGACTCTTCATGTCCCGCAGTTCAGTGGAGTCCTAACCAAAACCGTGTTGGACAAATTAAGTAGGTTTTCTCTGCTTCTCTGGCTTACATCACATAACTATAAACATGAAATGCTTTGGTCATTTAAGAACCAAATCCCTGCAAACCCACTGCTGATTATTTCTGCTTTTTAAACTCATATATCAGACTTACATTCACTCTCCAAGGACAAACAAGAACTTTAAAATGTCACTTTTAACTTTAAAATGCGTGTGTCAGAGTCTAGGGGAGAAAATGCAGTTAATCCTAAATATCCCTTTTGGATAAAGAACGCTCACACAGAAGATCTCTTCAAACCTTTCACAAAGGACAGACATTGTGGGTTTTCTTGCTCTCCCGTGTATGCTGGCATCTTTTTCTTTACATTTTGATATCTAAGTTAAAATTATACTTTTTTAACCTTGGAGGTAGATTTAGGCACCATAGAAGTCAGATTAATAAAGACAGACATAGGAATAAACATAGAACTGTAAATACTATCTAATTTGTAAGATAAATATTAGATTATTATGGCTAGTTTACTTCATCTGGTAGTGTATGGTGCTAACAGTGCTGGGTAGATTACTTACAAATTGTAGTCAATTACTGATTACACTCATTGTGTACATATTACACAATGAAATTGTTATAATTTCCTAACTTATTTGACCTAACTCATATGATAATACTTCACATTCTTTATCAACATCAAAAAGTGCATTGAACACTACAAATTTGCCAAGGTTTCCCAAACTGGGGTTTGTGAGGTGATGATGATGAAGCTAATAATTAATTCAATCATAAAATGTCAAATTAAACTAATTGAGATGCCTTTCCATTTTCTGTGTAATTACAGTCACTTGACTTGTGGCTAGTGTGTGCAGTTCCATAAAACTGGAAGACTTTCCAAATGTATAAGCAGTTAGGGTGTAACGGTACATGTATTTTTCACGAATGGTCACGGTACGGACGTCACGGTTTGGTTCATGCAGTCAGATGACGAATACAGTCAGTAATAGGCGATCAGTTCAGAAGGGGGCACGTGCGGTAATGCAATGCTAACCATCACAACAGGAAAGAGCAGAACAAGAGATGATCTAACGTTACACACCAACCCAAAACAAGAACGGCGAGTTCAGAAGGCACACAAAAGCTCGAAGAACCGCCTGCTTGTTTTAAATCAGAAGTGTGGGAAAGTTTCAGGTTCTAGAGATGCGCTGGTCGACCGGCTATAATTCTGAAAAATTTGGTTTTTAGTTTTATTTTGGCCAATCTCTATTCCAGAATTGCACACAAACTGCATCTCAATCATTTCCCAAAATGTAATTTGTGTGGAATTTTTAAAGAGGATAAAATACTGTACCAGGCAGATCAAGCTCACTGTTCGCGATGCTCGAAATATAGGAAGACAAATATGTGGGGGTTTATATGAATGTATCTGAGAGGAACTGACCATCTTCAGAAATGCTTCGATGGCATTTTCTTTTTCTTACCTCCATATAATGCATAGTAAAAGTAGTGTTTATAAACGCAGCTGCTTTGTTTACTGCATTCACAAATCTAAAGTCAGACCATTCTGTTTTTGTTTTAAATCTTGAAATTATTTTTCTTGAAATTAAATCTTGACACATTTCCTGTTGTACGGACCGTGACCCCAAAACCGAGGTGCTGAACCGTGACTTCTGTGCGACGTTACACCGAGAAAAATGTAAGACAGAAAATAGAAGTATTAAGGCAAATCAATACATTCTGAATAATTTAGTGCCATATGTAATCACGTAATATATAAAATTATTTAAAATTTAATATAATCTAAGTGCTTAATTTTTGGAATCTCGGGGTGTTGCTAACACTGTGTTAACAACACCAAGATCACTGGTTCAATTCCCAGATTGAATAATAGTCAGTCTGATAAAACAGTATAGCTTGAAAAGCTGAAGTAAGATATATCTTTTGACAGAGGCATCTGTCCAATGCATAGATGTAAATGTTATTGCAAAATAAACCTGTCAGTTTGAAGTAAGCATGAAATATTGATGTGGCATAAGTGATGTTTATAAACAAATTTCGGGAGGAGCACGCACAGATAATTAACACGGCCAGTCCATCATTAGTGATTACACCATTTATCCAATCAGCACAAGAGAAAACTCCTATAAATAACCAAGTACATCCTACCTTCGTTGTTTCTCGACTTTCAGCATTGGTGCATCCAATCGCCGCATTATGTCTGAGATCGAATTGTTCCCCGAGGAAAACACCTTTGACAGACAGCACAGCTCCTTCCTCTACAGCCGACGTTCAGCACCCCAGTGCTCTGCAGGACACCTCAACTGAGCCCCCGGCTGCACCTCGGGGCCTTCCCGCATCGCCGCCACTCATACCTCAAGATGCCGAGATTCTCCTTCACCCTCACCTTCCAGGCATCAGCCACCTTCTCCAGCGTCCTCCTATCTCTCCAGGCTCTCTCCTCTGCTCCAGCTATGGAGAAATGGACCGTGTCAAAGTTACGCCAAGCGCTCTCAAACGCCGGCATCCTCGTTCCTCACTGTCTGAACAAGGCAGAGCTACAAGCCCTCTACGCTTCGCTCCAGGCGGGGGCGCCACTTCCAATCCCCACTCCTCCATCCAAAGCTAAGGACAAAACAAACCGGGGCCGCAGTGCTCCTTATTCACGGCCTGATCCAACTACCACGCCATCAAGGATGAGCCTCCGACCATCAGGCCGCAGCAGAAGACCTTCGGCAAGCCTGGGCCACGCACCTGATCCAGCAGCAAATGCCTCCCGATCCTCTGAGCATCAGCCATCAGATCCTCCAGGCGACGCATCGGCGCACGCCTCCACAAGGCGCCAAGATAGCGTGAGCACGCCTCCACTAGCGGCGCAGTCCTATCCCCAGTCCCTGTTTTACCCCACGCTTAACCCTTTCCCCTACCCATGGCCCCCAGCCCCACCATTCAGCTCTAGCGTGAGGCTTCCTCAGCTAGCAGCAAAAGCTCCGACGTCCACCATTCCATCTCTCCTTCCATATGTTTTTCCCACCCCCGGGACCGACCAAAGTGTGAGGCCACCTCCGCTAATGGCGCAGGCTCCGGCACCCCCCATTCCTCCCCTTCTTCCCTATGTTTTGCCCGCTCCCGGAGCCGACCAAGGCGTGAGGCCTCCCCCGCCAATGGCGCAGGTTCCGGCGCCCGAACCGTTCCAAGTGCGAGCTTGCCTCCGCAGGCAGTTTCTGGCGGCTACTTTCCCTACCCCCATGCCCGCTCGTCTGTCCACAGCCACGCCCCTACCTATGCCACCAAATGCCCTCGCCCTGGACCCTCCCCCTGTATCCAGCAACATTTGGAACCAAATTCTCTCAGGTGCGGACGTAGATTTTTTCCCCTTCTGTCTCCTATTTCGCCTTCGTCCACCGACTGCCAAATTGAGTATGGCGAATTTTCAGTCACCTTAAAAAACACAGCAAATATTCAACCTCATATTCTAAAATTTTCCGAATTCGCGCATCACTTTCAAACGTTACACTGAAGTCATCTGTTCCATTTTTCCTCACAGGAGACGCAAGCTCGGCGACTATCTCACTATTGTCGCCGAGCTCGTGCTATCATACGGGGGCTCCCATTTCTACACGTACCAGAAGTTATTTTCAGCAAAATGTGCTATCCGAGTGGCCCAATGGATCCAGTGTCCTTACTGGCGGGCTTTGGACACTGAATTTCACAATAGGGTATTTTTAGGCTGCCGTAACATCACATGCGCGGTATGCCGATCCATCGCTCATGCCACCACAACGTGCCCCTTTGCCAACCCATCCACTCCTCCCAGCCCCGAACCATCTTAGCCCAAATCCACCCAGCTACGTGCCGCACTTCCCAACCAACCCCTCCCTCCCCACTTCCACCAACCGCCGCCCCCCCATCCTTCTCCAGCAGACAGCTCTGCACCAGCTTCAATGCCGGCAGATGCTCAAGACAACGCTGCCGATTCATGCATATTTGCATTTTTGTGGCGGCGCTCACGCCCGCTTGATTTGCCCTGTTAAGAAAGCTGCAAATAAAAATGCTAAGCAATACTTATCGACTCCTGTAAATGTCTTCCGTTTATCTTCTGAAGTGATTCATCACCCTGACTCTGATTTCTCTAACTATCTATTTGTCGGGCCTCTCACATGGTTTTCATCCCGGTGTCGAAATTCTCCCCTCCCAAAGCCTCATCTGCCCCAATCTTCAGTCCGCACTCGCCAAACCCGAAACAGTCGATCTTCTAATTAAGAAAGAAACTGATGAAAATTTTATGATCGGCCCTTTTTCCGTACCCCCCAAAAATTTTTACTTTTCCGTCTGCCTCACATTCGGCTGCAGAAGCAGCCCAAAAATTTTCGACATGTTATCAGAAGCAATTTGCTGGATCCTCTCCAACAATTACGCCGTACCCTACTTAATCCATCTCTTAGACGACTTTTTAATTATATCACCCCCCGACTCCATCACAGCAGTGGACCTTTCGACAACGCAAAAGGTTTTTGCAGAGCTCGGGATTCCCCTCGCTCAAGACAAAACTTCAGGCCTAAGCACTTCCATCAAATTTTTGGGAATCAACCCAGTTCATGCCGAGACGAGCTCAGTCTGTGGATTTCCTTCCTTAAACAATGGAATGGCTTATCCCTTTTTTTTACAGCGTTTGGTTTCTTCTTCCGTCGACATCCAATTATTTACCAACACCGCCCCCTCCGTCGGTTTCGGAGGATTTTACCAAAACCGCTGGTTCGCTTCTACGTGGCCCTCCCAGCTGTTAGATTTACCTCAGCCGCTAATATCCTCAGCACTTTTCGAGCTATATCCTATAGTCGTGGCAGCCTTTTTGTGGGGGAAAGAGTGGTCCACCACCAGCATCGTTATTCACTGCGACAACGAGGCTACCGTGCACTGCATTAATAAAAGCCATTCTCATTCACCCGCTTAATGACTTTGCTAAGACTTCTAATTTGGATCTCGGCTTGCGACCAGTTCATCATAACCAAAAAACACATTCCCGGGTCCAAAAACCAAATAGCTGACTCTCTCTCTCGTTTTGCCTTTCAGAAATTCAGGCTGTTGGCACCAGAGGCAGAACCACTCCCAACCCCAGTGCCTCCTTATTCAGAGCTGATATTCCATTGAATCATCCTCTGAGACCTCTTCTCGAGGCTTCCCTTGATTCTATTTTTCAAGCCGTTTCCCCCAGAACCCTGCAATCCTATTTAAAGCATTCCATTCTGCCTATAACCTGCCGTTCCCCGACTTTTCCCTACTCTCTATCACTTCATTTATATCACACCTCAACATTAACAAAAACCTCCAAGTCAGCTCCATTAAAAGCTATCTAAGCGGAATTCCGTTTTTCCATAAACTCATATACGGTTCACCCTCACCTCAAATAGCCAATTCACAGACCTCCCTTCTCATCAAAGGCATTCAAAGAGCCCATCCCACTTGCCCATACACCAGGCAACCCATAACCTTAAAAATCTTGACTAAATGCATTTCCACACTCCGCAGAGGTTACCATTCCATCCACACCACTCGTACGCTCGATGCTATGTTTATCCTAGCCTTCTTCGGCTTTCTCAGATGCTCCGAGCTCACTACCACTTCCACCTTTAACCCGAATATTCACACCACTATTTCCAATCTAGCAGTCCTGGACGACGAAGCCATGTCATTCTTTATAAAGCAAAGTAAGACAGACCAGACAAAGAAAGGCCACTTTATTTATATTTTCAACCTTCAATCACCTATACTCCCATACCAAGCCCTCCTAGCCTTCCTTCAGCTCAGTAAATCCCAATCCAAATCACTTGCCGACCCTCTTTTTACAGATGACTCTAACCGCCCCGTCTCCTGTTTTTGGTTCCAAAAACACCTCAAGTCTGTTTTACTCCTTTCCGGTATCCCAGCCGATGATTTTTCCAGCAATTCTTTTAGAATAGGCGCAGCCACCACAGCGGCTCAAAAAGGCCTTTCCCAACAGCAGATCCAATCACTCGGTCGCTGGTCATCAGAAGCCTTTAAAAGCTACATCCGATCTGACCGTTCACACATCAAGGAAGCCCACCAAACCCTCATCAGTCACCCCCTTTTTCTCTAGTCCATCCCTGCCCATCTCCTTTAGCACCCCGCTCCTGCAGGAGTTTTTCAATTGCCCCTTTGCCTCAAGTAATGACTGCTCCCGCAGGTATCTTCCTACCTCCGCAGCAGCGTCCGCTCCCGCAGGAGCCTCATCCGTATTTCTCTACTGCCGCAGCAGTGTCTGCTCCCGCAGGAGCCTTACCTGTATTTCCCAAATGCCCACCATTCCCCCTCTCTTTCCCGCTCTTTCTTCCGCTCCCGGAGGCATCCCAAGCGTGAGCACACCTCCGCAAGCGGATCCGGCAGCTATCTTTCCTCCTCCCTCTCGCATGCTTGCCCTTCCTTCTCTCAATCTTCCGCCAAGCCCCTACCCATCCCTCCGAACACTCCCGCCTTGGAACCACCCCCCCGCAGCCAGCAACATCAGGACACAGATTTTTTCAGAAGCCAGAGCCCTTCAAGACCTACGTGCGGGTCAGACCGCTTCCATATCAAAGAAGCTCACCGAACCCTCATCAGCCGTCCCCTTTAACGCCAGTCCATCCCTGTTCACTCGAACTCCTGACCCACCATAGCTAACCCTCTTTAACATCACCTAATCCATCTATAACGACCCATCCCCACTCCAGCCATCCCAACAGCACCCAGCTCCCGAAGGAGCCTCACCTAATTCCCACACTGCCGTAGCAATCCCCGCTCCAGCAGGAGTTTTTCCATATTCCCCACTGCTGCAGCAGTGCCTGCTCCCACAGGAGCTTTACCTGTATTTCCCCACTGCCGCAGCAGTGTCTGCTCCCGCAGGAGCCTTTTCTGTATTTCCTCACTGCCACAGTAGTGTCTGCTCCCGCAGGAGCCTTTTCTGTACTTCCCCACTACCGCAGCAGTGTCTGCTCCCACAGGAGCCTTCTCTGTATTTCCCCTCTGCCGCAGCAGTGACTGCTCCCGCAGGAGCCTTCTCTGTATTTCCCCTCTGCCGCAGCAGTGACTGCTCCCGCAGGAGCCTTCTCTGTATTTCCCCTCTGCCGCAGCAGTGACTGCTCCCGCAGGAGCCTTCTCTGTATTTCCCCTCTGCCGCAGCAGTGACTGCTCCCGCAGGAGCCTTCTCTGTATTTCCCCTCTGCCGCAGCAGTGACTGCTCCCGCAGGAGCCTTCTCTGTATTTCCCCACTGCCGCAGCAGTGCCTGCTCGCACAAGAGCCTTTTCTATCTTTCTCTACTACCGCGATAGTCGCGTCTCCCGCAGGAGCCTTTAGCTCTCTCTTTCAGCAGGGAACGCTTCCACAGAAGCCACATTTTCTTCCTAGATACTGCCGCAATAAACGTATACCAAAGGACATCCAGCACCCCTCTAACATTAAGCCTTGCTTTTTTGGGGGTAGTAATGCACGTATCTGGCTGCTGTCCTGTTTAAATTGCTTTTGGGGGAGCGTTTTTGGCCGGGCTGGACACCAAGCTCGGACCCCTCTCCCCGGACAGGAGGGGGTGCCCCGGGCTTGGGAGTCTTGCCGAGCTCTGAGCCCTCTCCCTGGACAGCACGCCAAATACGCATAACCTTTATTTAATTATACGAAAGTGTGAACTCATGAAAATTGTTATGTGAGAAAGAGATCTGGAGCCACTAAACATTATAGCCTGAAATCTCTGTGTCAGTGACCTGATAAACCATCTAACTAATTTTAAAAACAAACTTACTCCTTTTTGGAAATCTGACAAAGCGTTTCCATTTCCAGCCATATTAAAAACATTAGAAGGAGAAATATTAAGATGACTTCAGGTCAGCAAAAGTTTTGCTTTGGATGGATTTCAATATCAACATGAAGTTTGAGTCATAGTGTGTCCAAAGATCAGATGTTATCTAAGCCATTTTCAATAATAATAATAAAATGTTTATTTAATCTCCTTTCAGTTCTTTACAAAAAAATTGTCAATCACATCCATCAGGCTTGGGTCACTCACATATAAGCACCATAGCTCAACATGAAGCATGAACTCCAGGCTACATTTTTAACCTGTCTTGATGTATTGTCACACTGTAAAAAAAAAATCTGTAAAATGTACAGTAAAAAAACGGCAGATTTGTTTGCCGGAATTTTACCCTAAAAAATACGGTAGCAACATTATAGGTTTTACGGTTTTAACATAAATTTACAGTTAAATACCGTAATTTCATTAACTGAAATAATGTAAATATACCAACCTATTGAAGTACTGAAATCTGTTTTGTACCTTTGTAATACACTGATAACCACGAAATGAAGGTGGTGATGAGAAAGTCACATGATGAACCAAAGCCCATCACAAGCAGCTTTTAAATAATAGCATATATACAGTAGAAGGTGCACAGTGTCATTCACACAAATGATAAACACTAAACACCATCATGGTAACACACATGAAACTGAAATAATGCAATAAACATTCATTTAACAACATTAGGTGTAACATACAACCCTAATATACAAAACTGATAAGAAAAAACTAAGAAGAAACATAGTTATTTCAACAAAAAAACATCAAATTTCTGATGTCTTTTTCACTTCCAAAAACGGTATACTACCGTAAAATTACATGCAATGTCCAATACAGTTTTTCACCGTATAGAGTAGGGGAATTTACTGTTAACCCTTTAACAGGTTTTTACTGTAGCATTTTTACAGTCTTTTACCGTTAAATTCATGGTCATTTTTTACAGTGCAGGGTTATCTGGTCACCCTCCTCTGATGGCAATCATGATGTTGTTCATTATTCAAGTTGAAAACCAGTAAGATGAGTGTGAGCTGCATATGATTGTCTCACTGCATGTCGATATGCTAGAATATGTTTCTAATTCTTTTGAATGGATGGTTGTTTTGTTTAAAACCATATCAGAATGGCAAAGTTTAAAACTGGTTTTAGCAAAGTAATTGTGTGTTGGTTGAGTAGGTGAACTTTTGCAGCTTTGTAAACATCCATTTTAGGTGTTCAAGATGAGTATAGTTATACAGCCACAGAGTTTAAACTCTGAATAGAGTTCGGTGTGATGCTGGACTGTTTTGAATTTAACATGGGCCTGTGTGCAGCTGCTCAGGGCACCTGGCTCATGTAAAGTTAAATTGAAACAAACAGGCTTATCATATGGTGGTTCTGGCTTCAAAAGTGAAACCTGGTAATAAGCCTAAATGCTAACTCGCTAATAGCTAATTACCAACCAATCATCTGTCAGGGTTAAGCTCAGGGTTAAGATCTGAGGTTTGAAAAGAAACCTAGCAAATGAACAGACTGCGATTACATCTGACCTGAGGAGCATGGAGTTTTTTAATGGAGTAGGAGAAAATAGCCCCTGGAAGGAAAGTAGCCATAGGAATATACAGATTTGAAAAGAGGAAAATACATAAAAACAATACATTTTTACTCTTTACATGATAAAAGGTTCTGCCTGTACAAAACTCATCAACATGTTGTGGGTGGTTGCCTGGAAGGTACTAAATGTTTGCTAAGATGTTCTTTTGAGTGTTTTCTAGCAGTGCTGGTTAGTAACTGATTACATGTAATCTTTATTACATAATCAGATCCCCAAAAAAATAAGTAGTTGTTGTTGGATTACATATTGCATTTTAAAGTATTTATTCACCCTGATTCATTTCTCTCTCAAAATTTCCTATATATATATAAATTACATATATTTATATATATATAAATCCTACTGCTTATATACATTTGGAAAGTTTTCCAGTTTTGTGGAACTGCACACACTAGCCACAAGTCAAGTGACTGTAACAGAAAATGGAAAGGCCAAACAATTAGTTTAATTTGACATTTTTATTTGCTTATTAGCTTATCAGCACCTCACAAACCCCATTTTGGGAAACATTGGTGTAATGTAATATTCAATTAATATTCAATGCTCTTTTTGATGTTGATAATATAGAATGTAAAGTATTTTCTTACAAATTAATCTAAAAGTAATAAAAAAATACTCAAATTATGTTATGCAATTTGTAATCAGTAATGGAATACAATTTGTAAGTAATCTACCCTGCACTGTTTTTTAGCATGTTGCTAGTTGCTCGGTTGGGTTACACTTTACTTGAAGGGGTGTGCATAAGACTGACATGACATCTTCATAATCATGACATGACACCTACATAATTATGACATGACACATATCATGAATATGAAGGTTTTTTATGCATGTTTATGACAACTGTCATTAAGTGTCATTCGCTCAGTTATGTAATTTTTAATGCAAAGATGACATTGTTTGAGATGTCTTTGTTATGGGCTATGGTTAGGGGTAAGGGTAGGGGTAGGGTTAGGTCAAATAATGTCATATTTGCATTAAAAATGACATAACTGAGCGAATGACACTTAATGACAGTTGTCATAAACATGCATAAAACCTCTTTCATATTCATGACATGTCATGTCATGATTATGAAGGTGTCATGTCAGTCTTATGCACACCCCTTCAAGTAAAGTGTTACCAGTCCACTCCAAACTTCTACGGTATTCTGGTCTTTGGATATGACTACTTCGATAAGATTTCTTTACCTTTTTTACAGTCAACCAGGTCCCATTGATCCTTGCCTTGCCTTGCCTGTTCTCTCGGTTTCTGATCTTTGCCTGTTTTCCTGGATTTTTCCCTCTCGTCTCGCCCCTGTGATTCTGTCTGCCGATCAGTGACCTACGCTAGCCCTAGGACTATTCTTGTGTTTTGCCCACCATATACCTGTTTGCCATTGATCGACCCTGCCTGTGTCTGACCACTTCTCTTGTTAAATAAAGCTTGCACATGGATCCACACGCCTCTTGTCGTCAGCCCCGTGACAGATCCTATTACATAGAAAAAATAATAGCTCACGTTTCCTTAAAAACTATATGGTTTTGGTATCATTTATGTCAGTGCTACGAAAGATACAACTGACTATGTAGTATTTAAAGAATTTTCAGACCTCTAAACTACCCAACATTGTTTTCAATTTAAAAAAACAAAAAACGTTTTATGTGTTTTGGCTGTTCACAACAACAGCGTTTTAGGAGGCTGAAAATGCAAACTTTTGAAAATGGGTTTTAAAGTGCAAGTTTTTGAAAACTATACCGTTATTGTCTCTGCGTAAACAACGAAAATGTAAATTTGTGGAAACTGTGACATCATATGCATGTGTATTATGTGTACAGTGTATAGGAGTGCACAGGCTTGTAATGGAGTTTTGCAAAATGACATTGCCGACTACTGGCCTGGAATACATAATACAATGTTTTTAGTCCTTTTCGCAGATGCATTTGAACGGGAAACATTTCAAAAACACAAGGAAAAAACTTTTCAGTTTTTAATACAATTGTTGTGTATGCGTAACCTAACAAAGAAAATATAAGGGAAAATGAACGTGCTTGAATGAGACCCCAGTGGTCTTCCCTCTTTCCCTTTTCTTAATGCAATGGAGGCCTTATTGAGAAATATGGCTTAGATAAAAGTGAGACAGATACAGATCCCTTCATCTCAGTAGTAGATGAGACAGGGCTGTCTCGCATGGCTGCCCATGATGCTGTGATAGAAAGACTCTTTTTGATGTAAACCATGTCTAAACTATGGTCCCGTTTTCAAATGGATTGCATGCTGAATGCCACAGTAGTCATCAGCATCGTAGGACACTTCAGACATGATGTACTAGCTTTGCTCACCAAGGCCATTGCCTCTCTCCTCTATCTACCATCTATCCTTTCCACAATCCATCTTTATCTGTCCTTCTATCCATTTGTCTCTTCAAACGAGAGCACAGACACAGGTTTCCTGCTGGTGGATCCTTGAGTTTGATTTATAACTGCTCAGTTGCTGAGATGTTCTCAGAAAGCCATATTCCATCTTGTCACTGTCTTTCTTCCCATCTGATAGGTGTTTAAATTGATCACTAGCCAACTTACACAAATCTATTTTCTTACTGGTTTATCAGTTATCAAATCCACTTAAAAATGAAAAAAAAAACAGTTTTGTACACTTTCGACTTGGGAAATGACTTTCCACTTGGATAATGTTGTTTTCTAATAAAAACCTTATATACTTAGCATATTAGAATGATTTCTGAAGGATCACATTACACTGAAGACTGCAGCGATGCTGCTGAAAATTCAGCTTTGATCACAGGAATAAATTACACTTTAACATATATTCAAATAGAAAGCAAATAAATTTTAGATTTGTAATAATATTTCACAATGTTACTGTTTTGTTGTGGTCTGATTTCACAACTCAGAATGACATGGCAAACACAACCTGACTAAACTTTTAACACAAACAATTTTACGTTTCACATTTTTATTAGACACACTGAGTAATGATTCAGAGGTGGAGTAAGTAAGTGAACGCTTGAATTAGGAACTTGTAGATAATCCATACATTTCCTGTAGCTGCTTATACCACTTCTGACCAATTTTGGACCATAATTCTTCACAAATCAGTTTATCAGTATTTCTGGACTGTCTTGATGGTACAGTTCCTGGAGAGCCACAGTCCAGCAGAGTTTAGCTCTAATTAAACACAACAGATCCAGCTAATCAAGGTCTTCAGGATTACATGAATACCACAGGCAAAACTACAGGAAAAAGTCAGAATTGCAAGGTTTTTTTCTCAGAATTGTGAGTTTATGTCTCGCCATTCAGACTTATTTTCTTCGCAATTGTGACGTTATTTAAAAAAAATGTTAATTTATTTCTCAGAATTACGAGTTTAGATCTCACAATTCTGACTTTTTTTCTTTGCAATTTGCGAGTTTACATCTTGCATTTCTTCCATAGTTTTGATTGTTTTGATGAATGAGGTGAAAAAAATATGAGGCTATTCTAAGACTAGTTGTAATTGTTGGTTACTGCACATATTAAAAGCAAATAAAAAATAAGTTTAATTGATGCCTGCAATGCTATAATATGCCTTTCAAAGCATGTGACTAATACTGTAGCTGTATTGGCATTATGTTATTGTATAGCATTTCTATTACAACTCAAGGTACTTCACTTTAGCTGCTTAGATAGAGGTCATAAACACAATGCGCCTCATTCATAAAACAAGCAGAACAAATATCTGTGTAAATCGTGTCTCGTGTAATTTGTTGCACACAGCTGAATGAAGCGGTTTACCCAAGAATGGAATTACAAACGATTTGCACACAGATTTGTTCTGCTCGTTTCATGATTGAGGCCCAGTATATACTTTGTTGTTGTTGAGTAGCTTTGGTAAAACAGTGCCAAGATCATAATGCAAATGCAGATGTGTGTGAGTTTTATTACAATCACTGCAGTCTCTGACACCTAAACCCAGCCAACAAAAACTCACTCTAAATATTTGGAAAGCAAAATGCAGTTGTTATTAATGTGTGTGGAGAATACTAAAGCTTCAATCTGTATACAGTAAATCAGCACCTGACTAAACATGGCCTCGGCCAGCTATGTGTGGGATTGTGGGTAATAATTGTGCGGGTAATGCCGTATTTGGTTCTGTGTGTGAGTGAAATTCAAAAACGTGTGAAAACTTTTACATTTCAATACATCTGTCAAGCTCTAATTATTACCACATTTCTGCATTGTTACAGTGAATATGAGTGTGTTCACTGTATGTGTCTGTGAAATAGTTTGTTTATAACTTTCATTAGTTGATTTTGAGTGTGACATGCTATACTATACGTGTGTGTGTGTGTGTGTGTGTGCGCGCATCTGCTCAGGATATTTGTCCCTTCGGCTGCACGTGTCCATTTCATAATGGGACCATTGAGCCCCTCCATCTCACCTCACACTTTCCTCTGACACCTGCAACACCCTGCAAATTGGCAGGCGAGACGGATTTAATAAACTGCAGCAGGAGGACAGTGTAAATCACTCTCTCATGGCACTAATACCACCACATTACGCCCCCAGAGCGCAGAGGGTAGCCTGCTTCCCCTCACGTCCATGACTCATGTAATCACTTCACCAGAGACCCGAACGCTTGCTTTCAAAGCAAACACTTACAGTGGTCCCAGCAAGAATTTGGATAAGTCACAAATGTCTGAAAATCATTTGATTTGATAAAAAAAATAGCAAACCAAGTAGCATATTTTTGTTATATTTAAGCTTTGTCGTTCGTATACTGGCTAAAATAAAACGATACTGACCTGCAGAGTCATTATTTTGCAATAATGATAGGCGGCTGTATATAAAGCACTGAATTATATTTATTTTTTTTAAACGGAATTCTAAATGCAGATTTATATGTAAGATTTAGCATCTTGTATGTGATTGTGAATAAATCACACAGGTCTGGCTCGAGCTAAATGCATTTTTTATAAATTTGCATATATAATTATGTCTTCAGAAAAGTAGTAGGGTTGACAGTTTTGCAGTTTCACTTGACATCATAGTTGGGCCTACAAGATATTTATATAAAGTAGTATTCAATGTTAATATGTCAATAAATATACATTTTTTAATTAGCAGTTGTTTACTATACAAATCGTGGTAACAGGGTTGACATTTAAAGATCACCCAAAATGTAATAATAAATATTTATGTATGTGTGTATGCATTTATTTGCCTATACAGCAAGGAGAGATTGAAAACAGGGCGGAGACAGTGTAAAATAAAAGGCAACATTATAATGAAAGAAAAAGAAAATTGTGTTTTTGCTGATGTGTTATAAATGTTGGTAATAACCCAATAGTAAAAGTTGGCATCAGCTATTCATTGTTAAATAAGTTTTTACACATGTATATGAGGGACATGAATGGGACATCCGTTTTGTAGAATTACCTGTTTCTTTTTGTACCTGTGAGAACAAAGTCCCTCTCTGGTTTCAGTTTATTTATTTATATACTCCTTCTTTGAGTGGTCCAGTGTCAGCGGGGTCATGAGCGTGTGGTGTTCTTGATTTCAGAAATACTGTAGACCCTGTGTGTGTGTTTCTTTGAACCATGTGCTAGTGATTTCAGTGTGTATTCAACACTCAGAGAGGATCAAATGTTTTGGTTGTCTGGTTCCCGGGACCACTTGTGTCAAACAGAGCCCCGTGAGATGATTGGTATAAATATGATTGATATAAATCTATGTTGATGAAAAGGAGGAATGCTGGGCTCTGGTTGGCTGATCAGCATCCTGTGGTCTCACCGAAACGCCTGCTTCGTTTTCATCAGACTCGGATGAGGTTATCCAGCGAACAGTCCCGCAGGGGCGGATACTCGGCCCCTTCTCATTTCATAATTGGATCTGGACCATCTGCAAATCTTATTTCGAAACTTTTCTTGGGTGTGAAGTTTATGCAGGACATTTGCCTGCCGAGAGAGGTGTGGGGCTGTCCGATTTCCGACTCTCCGGAGCAGGTGCAGAATTCAGTGTTATCGCACAGTGTTTGTGCAGACCCTGTCTTTTCCAGGGAAATTTCACTGCGTGCCTCTCTGTTTGTACGGATGCATGGTGACGGTTCTCCCAGAGGCCTATGATAGAAGCTATGAGGAATGACATGCCATGGCCAAGGTCTTCAATTTGTGAGAATGATGATTTTTAGATTGACATCAAATTTTCCACGATTGTCTGCTTTTTTTTCCAGGTTTAGTTTAGCATGATTCAGATCTTGGCCAGCTGAGGATAGTTGTTTGGTGTATAGAAACACCATACGCTCGGTTTCAAAGCTAGTGAGCTGCTTCACATAGACAGCTGCCTTTGAAATGATCATATACCTCATTATTGGTTAATTTGGAATCCTGTACATACATATAAGTAGCAACTCCAAATAGTGCTTTCAGAATGGACCACAAGAGAGAATTTACAGAATAATATGGGGATTATGTGATGCCTTTAGTGGAGCTATCAAAGATGAGCAGAACCAGTGTCCATCACATATGCAGATTGATATCTAAAGTCTTAACATTCTGATATTTAAATCAAATAAATCGGAAACAACACATACAACATATCAACATATACCAAAATTAGTATAAAAATACATGGCTAACACAAACTTTGGGTATTTAATATATTTTATTTATTGAAATTCAGGCGTATGCTACCATTCAAAATTTGGGATAAATAAGATTAATACTTATTTTCACCAAGACTGCACAGTATTTCATCAAAGAAAATGCTGTATTATTATGATTAGTATATTTATACAATTTAAAATAACTGTTTTCTACTGTAATATATATTAAAATGCAGTTTATACCTGTGATGGCAAAGTAGAATTTTCACCAGCTATTATTTTTTATCTATATTATCAGTGTTAAAAACGGCTGCTTAACATTTTTGTGGAAACCATGATACTTTTTTTTCTATTCATCAGGATTCTTTGATGAATAGAACATTTAAAAGAACAGGATTTATTTGAACTAGAAATCCTTTGCAACCTTATGCTTTTACTGGAATTAATTTGTGTAATCTAATGCATCCTTATTGAATTAAAGAGTCAGTTTCTTTCAAAACATATGATGAGCGCACAAAAAAAAAAAAAAAAAAATTCTAGATAGCAATCAAAGAAAATGTTTATTATTATATTAGATCTTATTCAGGACCTTGAACTATCACTCCGCAAATTCCAGCATAACTAAACCCGGTATTTGTTCATGCTATGCATTTTGTGCTCATTTGATTGTTAGCTTAGCAATGTGATAGTGTAAAACTCTTTGCAAATCTAGTCTTCAATGCAGTTATGCTGCCTACCCAGCTGCCTAGGTAGCAGACAGCAGGGCAGCTTACTAGCTTTTGGAACAGAGCTGTAGGTGCACAGCAAGTTTCCTAAGCTAGTCCAGTGTGTCTGGTCTATTGTTGTTTGGCTGGTCTTCCCTTGCTCCATGTCCTTTATGACCAACTACTGTAGAAAGGACCCACGAGCCCACTCACTTTGAAAATAATAATACAAAATATATATAAATATAATACCTGTCGACTTTTAACTGCCCGGTGAACGCGCTCGGCCTCGCTCAGTGTGATTGGCCAATGACAGGTGCGACATGTAAGCAATGAATCACCCGGCCTTGTTTTACAAGGGCGGAACCAAAACAGAAGTTTTTATATTCCAATTTATATCCCATGGAATCTGAGAAGGATGCATCTGAAAGTTTGCATGGCAGTGTGAGCCACTGTGGTCAAAATAAACCCTGTTTATTTTGCCTGCTTTTCGAGGGTGTCTAAATCTTCCATTCATGCACCAACTTTGCAATGACTGTGACAAACTCTCGTCTGATGCCTCGCTGAAGGCTACTGTTGGGTTTGGCCATCTGGGTCGGGTTGTATTGTTTACGGAGCAAATGACAGACTGCTGCTCCGCTGCTTGGATGGTGTTTTTATGGTGATGCATGACCAGTTTGGTTGCAGGCTGTGGCCAGTGTGTCCTACAGAGCTCTAAGAATTCATTGAAACAGTCATTCATACATAGAGCTTTCCACGTTGCGTTTATGATCAGTTAAAGTAGCAATTAATCAATGAGAAGAATCCTGCAATGCGTTTTTAATCCATTAGATGGCAGTAGCAGGTCATTATGGGGCACATGCATTAAACGCAGATGAACTCTTAGGCTATTTCAGAAAAGCATGCTACCATGACTACTGTTTCTGAAATATATCAGATCTATTATAGTGTGCATAATATGATAGTTGTCTGTGTGCATAGAATACCCCATTTTGCCAAAATAGCACACTGAGCACAATGTTGTATCCTGTTGTATGAATTACTATCAGCCACTAGTTTTAGTCACTATTTGACTCATTCTTTTGTTAGACAGGTAAAAAAATAAAATAAAATTACACTAAATAAATAAATAAATGCACAATTGCAAAATGACCTTTAAAAACATTTCGAAATGATCAATAATGTGTAGTGTTTCAAAAAATAGATGGTATACCAACATACTGTAGGATCATTAGAAAAGTGTGCCTCCAACTACATTTCCAGCTGAAATGAACACTAGTGGCAGTAAAACACCAACAACTTTTATTTATTTTCACACTAATTATTCTGTCAGGGACAGATTATCGATTAATAAGACTTATTTTTGCGTAGTTTCTTGCACAGTACACTTTTACTATAGTGCAAGATTTCTAAATGATTACATTTTGATGTTAGCATCACATAATCCTGTCCATATGTATGGCTTTTCTAACGTAGTAAACTTGCTCGGTAGCACACCTGGTACAGTATTGCAGCACTTGAGTATGAGTCTCGTGAGACGCTCGACACAACACTTGATAAAAGAGCTCAAAGACTTGTAGAATCAAGCTAAAATACCATGGTTGCTTCAACAAATGTGTTTTCATCTCATGTTTGCTGTTATTAACACTGTCGGTTAGGTTTAGTGTAGGCAACAAAACATTGCCACATTCACCTGTTTTGGATCAAATTTAACATACTTTTTTGTGCCTGGACATTTCACATATTGAAAGTGTCGCGAAATGTTCAAGAAGCAACATACTATCGTTTTACAGAAATGTGGCCACAGGCACGTCTTCCAGTGAGCCTGGGTTGCAGTATGCAGTGCATTTAGTGCAGTATTCACTGTATTGTAAGCTTGTATTCCATTCTGAATACAATCCTGTAGGAATATCGGTGGTCTGTGCCCTTACCAAATCCATCGCTTACAAACCAATGCAACACAGAATGATCCCCAAATCAGATTCATCACTGCAGGCTAAACAAGCAAAAGCCTCGGTGCGTTTCATCTCCGCCACTGCTTTAAATGCATGAAATCCTGTGCAACATGCAGGAAGGATGGAATAAGACCCGGTTTGTTTGTGATTAAGGGTTAATTTGTGAAAAGTCTGGAAGAAGGAAACAAGTTTCTTCAGGCTAGGTCCCTCTCTTCACATTTGCTTGCCTCATACGAGGTGCAGACGTCACAGAGTTTCATTTGTCTTCAAAAACACTCTCCGGTCCCATCGATGGGTTGGCTAAGTAAGTCCAGAAGGCTGACGGTCTGATGTCAACTCCCGCACTATTGAAACAGGATCTGGTCCATGTTTGACACAGACAAACAAAGCCCTTAAACCGGGGACACACAGACGTAACAAATGCAGACACATGGACTTCAAAAGTTGGATCAGTCAAATATTATCATCAAGATCTTTATATCTTAAGGTCACATATTAAATCACACTGGATCCAGTGCTGTCCAGAGCAGCAAGATTTCATTAAAAATTGGTTGGTTTTTTTTCATAAAAAGAAAACAAACTAACCTTGTCAAATTGCATGAGCCTTGGTATCCTGAACTTTTAAAGAGTTTAGACAGTTGTAAGTGTAAGTGACATGTGGCCAAGTATGGTTACCATACTAGGAATTAGTGCTCTGCATTTAACCCATCCTAAGTGCACACACACACACACACACACACACACACACGAAGGTGGAAGAGAGCGCTGTACATTCACTCCCCCCACCAACAATTCCTGCCGGACCAGAAACTCAAACTCACAACCTTTGGGTTACGAGTCAGACTCTCTAACCATTAGGCCACGACTTCCCCACTTCTGGATCACAATGATCTTGAATGATAATTATGCAACATCTTTAATAAACACATTCAAATAATTGATGAATATGCCTAGTATATGGATACTGGATATAGTTTTTCTGAATCAAAATCAAAGTTGGATTCCCACTTGCCGTCTTGTTTTTTCTCAGGCTTTCAAAGGAACTGTGGAACCTCATCTAACCAGCAGAGGGCACATTATTATCCCGTCATGAATCACTTTGCCTGACCTTGACTTTATAATTGCTGTAACTTATTGTGATAGAAAAACTTGAAAGTTGGAACCCTTGAAAATGCCACAGTCTAAATAGAGCTATATGTTAAATAAGGTTGCTTAAGCGTTTTTTTACCTGAGCAAAATGGCCAAAATTTGCTCCCTCAGGTGAGTTAACAGTTAACAATTATAAAACCTACTTTTTACCTTGAAAATATATTTTGAAACATTGATTAAGATGTATATATCATAAATATACAGTATATCATATATTTTGGTTTTAGTATAGTTTATTATAGCACTACATAAATCAAAAAGTTATAAAATGCTATTTATATACAGTCCAGGAATACAGAAAACCTGTAAGGGCTTGTATGGGCTGTAAGCCTCCACCTAAACAACATTCTTAAAAAAAAAAATGTTTTATAAATAAATAACACACAAATTCACTGCATGACTACATCAAACTACTAAAAACAGTATAATCATGGCAACAACAAATATCCAAAAACAGAGATATGTAAGTAGCAGTTAAATGTCTGTGCCAGTGAATATGTGTAATATGTATGCATGCATATAAAAGGGAATAATATGCAGTCCTTTGCTCCAGTTGCTTTGTCACTGCACATTGCTGTCAGTGTGAATGCCCCTTTATTGTTAGGCTGAATTATTACAGTGTTCCATGCCCTGGAAGCTTTGGAGAGCTTTAAAACGTTGTCGTCTCTCACTGTTCTCAATGACTTGTCTCTGACTGTGACCCGAAGGTCTTCTCTTGTTTATGACTTGGCTGTTTTGTCAGGTTTTTAAGTTCAGGACCTAAAGTTATCGCTGGTCTGTGAGCTCTTGCAT
Organism: Sinocyclocheilus grahami; assembly: GCF_001515645.1. Lineage (NCBI taxonomy): Eukaryota > Metazoa > Chordata > Actinopteri > Cypriniformes > Cyprinidae > Sinocyclocheilus > Sinocyclocheilus grahami. The sequence goes on from NW_015506682.1 coordinate 322,027, forward strand.
ATTGCCTGTTTGTAACCCACAGCAGTCTACGACGCGCTGTATAAATTGGCTTGACTTAATGACCTCACGTCCGTTCCTCATTGTGTGGTGAAGATCAATATGGAGTTTATTGGTTACCAGAAACCATAACCACATACTACTCAGTTCCCTCAGACAGCTTTGAGAAATTCTTGCGTATCCGACACAATTGGAAACCTGACCTTTAGACCTTTAGAAGAGGCCCAGTGTGGAAAAACAAGCCAAAACTCTCTTTTTTCACCATCATCTTGGATTGTTTTCCCTTCTGTTGAGGTTTGAGAAGCTTGGTTCTACAGAGGACTGTGAAGAGACACTGCCTCTCCAATGCTAGGCCTGGTTTTCATGTTCTTGTAAACTACACCTAAATTACCCAGGATTACTTCCAGAGGCAGATCTTTAGGCGCTCTATGATAGAGAGAGAGAGAGAGAGAGAGTTACATATACACCACTGTGGATTGAATCCAGAAACAAGTCGTTCTTGTTTTCAGTGAATTATCTTCAAAAATGTGCCGGCACTTCACTTTTTGTATATATATCTGCATTCGTATGTGGACGTATGTGCATCTGAGTAAGCCATCCTTAAATTGCTACACAGATCTCTTCCAAAGCCTTCGTAATGAAACGCAGACTATTTCATCACTCTGTAAACGAATAAACGGGGACAACACAGCAGCACGTGCTCCTAATCAAACCTGACGACAAGTGACAGGAGGCCATTAGCCTCCCATTCACCAAATGAACATCCTGCTCTGAGCAAGGCCATCAGGCACGCCGGCGGGGCCTCCCAGATCCTTCATGAAGCCATTATATGCCCTGTCCGACACCCAGCCTTGCCCTGACAAGAGGAGCGGGGTCAGAGGTCAACTCGACCATTAGCAGGCTATTACAGAGCTTCACTTCATTTATCCAAAACTCAGAAGAGAGCCAGAGAAGAGGAGACACTGTGCGAGCAGAGCCGAGGAAAGACCGCGTTTTGAAAAAGTAGTTAGTCAAACGAGTTGCTAATCAAGTACCTAAGAATTTATATTTTACATGGAATTTTTGTTTTCATTCATTCTTGATTATTCTAATCAGTTTCTCAATACTGTACTACAGTATTTTATTCTGTAAGTTTACAATACAACAATTACTTTAACGATGTATAAAAATATAAATAGAACTGATTTAATATATTAAATCAGTTACAAGAAAAATATATATTTTTTTAAATTATGAAATTTCAAATTATGTTCCATGAAATTAAATCCATTTAAGGAATTTTCATATTTTAATATAATATTTTGCTATATAAACTGCAGTTTAAAAGTTTGGGTTCATAATATTTTCTTTTAAAGGAATTAATACTTTTATTTAGCAAGGACACATTAAATTGCTCAGAAGTGACAGTAAATACATTTTAAATAAGTACTGTTAATAACTTTCTATTCATCAAATAATCCTAAAAAAAAAAGACTGGAGTAATAATGATGGAAATTCAGCTTTGCATGTAAAATATATTACAGTAGAGAAAAGTTATTTTTATACTGTATTATTATTTTTATATACTCTATTTTTGCAGCAAATAAATGCAGCCTTGGTGAGCATAAAATAAGTATTAAAAAAGTATAAAAAATCCTACCAACCCCAAACTTTTTAATATCAGTCTGGGTATACCATAAAAAAAGGTACTCTCTTATTCATCAGTTTTTTTTGTTGCAATAGCATTTCTAATTGTGGTTAGTTACTCCCTTGTTTAAGAAAGAGAGATTATTTTAAGGGCAGTAAGAAAAAAATCCCAACATAGTCATGTACCGAAACTCTTTAATGTAAGATGGAAAAGGTCTTTTAAAGGAAACATAAGATTAGTGTTCTCTAGTAATCACACTCTTACAACTAACATCACTAGTCTAACAATTATACGTATAATTAGCTGATTATTGCTCTGTATTAGATATGTAAACACCGATGTATCAAACGTCTTGGAGTACATGTGGCTGGATTATGTAATAGCAAGTTATGCGAGCTGGTCTACTCTTCACCCCAGAACCCTTTCCCAAAACAATCTCACTGATCTCTGTAAGCTTTACTTCTCATTTACAGGCTTAAAATCTCTTCAAAACTGATCTGAGATCAGCCCTAGCAGCCTCAGGAGGATTAGAGCGGAAGATTTGAGAGGAAAAAGAGACTGAAATGAGCTCATAGGTGAAAAGTGACGCTTGAATCCCAGCTGTTGGGTTAAATATAGTGTCGTGCTTTGGGCATCTCTGAGAGACTTGTGAAATACAGGCCTGGATGTTGTCACAGTCGCTGTTTGTGTAGGAAGGTGAGACCCTAATTCAGTATTCATGGCTTAAGAGGGCGACTGGGAACAGGCCGCACTGGACCGGGAATGCTGATGGGAAGAAGCGGGGGCAGGTCAGAGAGGTTGTTTCGGATCAGAGAGACTCGTGGACGTGGGTGACTGACATGTCAGACATGTAAACACACTTTTATAGTGGCGGTTAATGACGCAAGTGTGATTTTACTGTGGGAATCTCTCGCCGTCTTCCGGACACACTCATACACTCACAGACATATTTAAGACATTTACATCAATGCAAACAAATGTAGCTCACATCTTGAGTTGATTCGCAGATCATTCGCACCATTAATCTTTTCACAAATAGACTCAGGTTTGTGTGCGTGTGTGTGTGTACCTCCCCCATTGCTCCTTAATTATGGGGGTCATAATCTCCTTGCCCAAAGTGTCACAGTGTATAAAAGTTTATTATGGCCGAGGTGGGGTTTGAGGGATGAGGGACGAGGGGTGGAAGGGGAGAGTAAAGACCCCAGCAGCACAGACACACTCTTTTATAACTTTCTCTTTTTCACACACACACACACACACACACACACACACACACACACACACTTTTTTATAACTTTCTCTTTTTCACACTCACACACACACACACACACACACACACACTTTTTTTTATAACTTTCTCTTTTTCACACTCTCACACACACTCTCTCACACACACACACACACACACACACACACACACACACACGCGCACACACACGCACGCACGCACACTCTTATATAACTTTCTCTTTCTCACACACACACAACACACACACACACACACACACGCGCACTCACACGCACGCACGCACACTCTTTTATAACTTTCTCTTTTTCACACACACACACATTTTTTCACTCTCTTTGTTGGTTCTCTTTGAGAGCAATCCCACACATGCACACAAGTGTTATTTTAGTATTATTTATGTACAATTATATATTTTTATAAATTTTTTGAATTAACTTTTACTTTTATATTCTCAGTTTTCATTTTAATTTTAGTTACGTTTTCAGTAATTTCTATATGTGCTTTTGTCATATCTTTAGTTTTTTTATTACTATATAGGTTATTATAATTTATTTATAATTTATTTTAGTTTTAATTTTAGTTTTTCCAGGTAGTAATTTTAGGAGACGTTTACACAACAACAATTGTACTATAAATGGAAACATTTTTCCTTTGCGTTTTTGAAAAGTTTAATGTACAGCCAGTAATGATCTCTGTTCACACAGAGCTGCGAAAATGACTAAATACGCTGTATTATGCTACACATACATATACCATATTTATTTATTTCCTCACACTTTTGGATCTTGGCAGCATCTGTCGCATTTACTTTCTTTGTCAAAAGAGTATAGGGGAACTTCTTCAAAACATCTCCTTTTGTGTTCCATGAAAGAATGTCAGATGGGTTTAGAACAACATGTGGGTAAATGATGACCGAATTTAAATTTTTTTGGATGAACTAATGTTATAAAGTCTGCTTTAAACTGTATTCAGTGCAGCAACTCAACCTGAGCCTAAACAATTCCAGATTTTACCCCACCGTGTCATAAACACCATTCTCCTCCATCACAGTGCATTTCTTTTCTGAAGGAGTGTGTGTATGTGTGTATTTTTATGGAGTGGGCCAATAACTTAATTTGCATCATGTTCTGCTACATGCACACTGATATGCCTCATCACTCAACTTTGTTTCATAAAATCTGTTTCAGATTTATCTCACCTAATAATAAACATAACATCATGCATCCCCCCGATTACACTCATCAAACACCACCCATCAAACAAGCCGCAGTGAGAGTCTTGCCCTGAGGTTCCTCTTTCTCTCTGTTTGCCAGAAGTTATGTAATATTGTAATGTATAATCCCACCACTGGGTTTCCACAATTAATATATTCATTTGAAAGCTGTGATAAATATCTGATGAATGAGAGAGACTCCCTTCGACAAATACCCTCGCCAGATGCACAATACATCACGTGGTCCTGGAAGGAGCCGTTTGGCTTTGAGACAGCTCTCTAATGAACACATAATGCTGGTGTAGGCTCAGACAGAGAGGCCTGGCAGAAGAGCTGCACTCCATAAAGAAAAGAAACCACATATGAGCCAGAACCATCCGGAGCTCTGTTCCTGGACCCCGCTGTACTCACAAACGCCAGGGATGTGTTTCCCTCGTCTTGAAGAATGCCTCTCGGCTCCCGCCGGCGCTGGTGGGAGTGACTGTGTATTAAACGAGTGTTTGTCATGGCACGGTACTTTGCGGCGAGAGTTGCATTTCAGAATGAGATGGTTTGCTGGAGTTCAAGAGTGTTTGTATTGGGAATTTTTCATGGAAAGGGTTCTAGCAGGACTGAGGAAAAGGAAGACATCCTCCTAAACATGAGGCTCAGTAGAAGGACCAAGAAGGTCTGCTGTCTTTCAGCATTCCCATTCATCTCAGTGCAGTTGCTCAGTTGCTGAAATGCCAAGACCTCCCTGGAAATACATAATTGAAATCTTTCATCTTTGCTCAAGGAATCGCAAAACGTTTTGAGCCAATCATATGAGCTGTAATAGCCATGTCAAAAGCTATCTACCAATAGAAGTTTAAGCCTGCCAGCCTAACCTTGTGTCGGAGAGAAAAGATGTGTTGGGCAGGACGATGTCCAACCAAAGTTGGGAATAATATGGAAGTAACCTTTCTGAATGTTTGTCAGATGTTTATGCCAAAATGATGTGCCATGTGCCTGTTTACCGCTACGTCTCATGAGAAGTACATGCACGGTAAATTCCACATCTGAATTAATCTTCTGTTCTTGTGCCTGGAATTGATTGGACTCACATTTGGACCAGTTGATGTTAGGAACTAATCAAAGAAGTCAATCAACCAAAGCATTTAATGTTTGAGATATGTGGCTTTGCATGCCTTCACAATGGAAAAAATTTGTGAACTTTACCTTTTAACCTTTCTTTAAGATGACCATCTCCCTTCATTTGTGAATGATGAAGTTAAGTTACAATTACTTGTGGGCCGCTAGCTATTGTTTCCTATCCAGTCTCATTGGAAATATGTGCTTATGGCGACTTTTCTGCAACACTGATATTACAAACCTTATTGCACGTTTCATGACAGTTTTTAAAGTGAAATGTCCAGTGAGTGGCACTAAAACGCGTGTTCAATACGTGACTGTGACACATTTTTATTATGTTGGTACAGACACGTATTGCTGCGCTCTTTATTACATTGCTTCAGGTATGTATTGCGATGGTTTAGAATTCAAATGTCTGATGAGTGTCACTAAAAGTTTAATGCTCTATCATGTTGGAAAATAACATACCCCTATACCAAACCCAACACTAAACCTACACAATAGTGTCAACGAAAGCAAAAGTGATATAAAAACGCATTCGCTGATGCACCCATGCTATTTTAATACGCAGGGTTTGAGGTGTTTTGTCGAACCGTAGTTTCACAGGGTTCAGAGCTCTTTGCCTCACATGTGCAATGTTGTGCAATGACTTGTCCATTGGGCGGCTCAAAATGTCTCCTGGTGCAGCTAGGTTCAATGATCACAATAGCACCGCAGTTTTGGGGTGTCCCGGTGGAGCAGACAAACAGCAGCAAACTCGGCCAATTACTGTACTGCTGGGTGTGAAAACTAGGAAACCTGGGGATCCATTCTAAGGACTGTGCTCTTTTCCTCTCTCTCTCTCTCTGGATTGAGTCTTAATGCAGTGCTGACCACATAATTCATCTATCCGTTCACAGGAGGCAGAGACAAAGTTCCCAGCACCTCGACTCAAGAGTCATATTTCATCATGAAAGCCTCTGGTGGTGTTTTAAATGCTTTATATTAACTCTTTCTCTCTCTCTCTTTCACGCTCTCTGTATCTTCTTTTTTGTCTTTTTTTTCTTCTTTCTCATTTTGTATGGTGGGTCACAGGTAATTGGTCCAGATTTTTTCGATCACCCTAGAGACGGTCTGACTTGGGCCTTTAATAGGGCCCCTAAAGACACCACGAAGGGTTTCAAAGGCAAGTGTACAAGACTCAAATGGAATAGTGAAATTAGTCCTAGCTGCGGGAAAGAGAACAATGGACCGCACTTATAGATGAAATAAGACCCATACGTGAATAGTTAGGGTTCCTAATCAGGGAGAATGGACATGTTCCCAAAGGAATCAGTCAAGGTTCCTAACAAGGACCTGTAAGCAAAGAAGAAAGAGTAGGAGTTTGAAATGGAGGGTCTCAGTGGACTTGCGCCACTCAAGCATGGTCCGATTTTCTCCAACTTCCATTAATTGACTTCACGTTCAACAGACAGGGATAATAAACTATTAATTTGAGGCATTAATTGAGACTCCTGCAGGCATTGCATTTTTATGTTTCTCTGACTGTAGTGGACTTTTGTTTTCTTTGGATGGTCAAGGTTATGATGGCTGCATTGCCATGGTTTCAGAGTAAAGGAATGCAAAGAAGAAAGTGAATTCAACACTGGGTTCTTTTTCCCTGTCGAAGGGACAGAGTCACACAGGGAGGAGGGCCAGGCCGGCTGTCTCTAAGGGCTGTTTTATTGGGGGCTCGCTCACTAAAGCATGTAATTCTGCTGTTGATTTTAGTCTGAGTTGAGGTTGACGTAGTCAATGGTCCTGTTCAGGCCTTTCTCCATCAGGTCTGTCTCTGGGGGGCAGTGAATGCCTCATTAAAACACACGTAAACGACCACAGACAGAGCCAGCTATGCCCCCTGATGCACAGAGTCACTTAAAGCCAATTACTGCCATGCATAAGTACTCACGCCATCTATTACCACGCTCAGGCGGGCAGAGGCAGCAGTTAGGTGCCTTTACTGCACAGCATGTGTAATGGAACTGATTCTGATATGACAAAACTTCTATTTTCTACTGATGAATTATTAATAATAATAAAAAACAACAACACTTTAAGAGCCCATTTAAACAGAATTACAGCACATTAGAACGACGTGGTTGCAATGTCATATAAAAGTACATTATCCTTTTTTCCCCAAATGAGTTAATAAATAAAACACTGTGGTTCTTGTTGGCTGAACACTAAAGAATGCAGGATATTTCGGCAAAACATATTAACATTAATATGGTTTGTGCATATGATGCATTACAACATTATTTAAAAGATCTGCTGCGTTGTTAGTTTGGATGAGGCAGTGGGATAAAGTTATGGCTGCATTTATGTATATTTGGATTTCTATGTATAATATAGATTTATTAATTTTGGTTGACCAAGTTGGAAAGAAGTCTGCCTCTCTGGTTCTGCATAATCCTGAAATAATTGCCAAGCTTGAGCTGGCAGGCTTGAAAGAATGGTAAAAGAACATCTGATTGAACATTTGTCATGTTGAGATCTGGATATGTCAAGTGCCGTCAGGAGAGAATCCACTTCCAACTTCTGTAGAAAAGATGGATTTAATTCTCCAGTAAGGTTTGATTTAGTGGGTGAGGAACGTTTAATATAAACTCAGGGAGAAATAATTGAGTTCCTGAAAATACAGTTTGAAATTCTGCACACGCAAAGCATGGCACTAAAATATAAAATTGCTTCTTATTTCCACAGTTCAGAGTTTTCTTTAACATAGTTCAAAGTGGGAAATTGCTTTCTTTGAATAGAAAAACTGGGATAAAGTAAAATTTACACTCATGCACTATGAAGATTTTAATTGGGTAAAACACTGGGGAAAATTACAGACAAATTTACCTACTTTTTTCAGCTCAGGATCCTCCATCCAGATGGGAATGTCTTTTTGGTATGACATTTTTTCAACACTTTTTTTTCAAATACCTTTGTTGAATACTTTAACTAAAGCTAATTGCCCCTTCATTATGTAGAACTTTCTGCCAAATTTCTGAGTAATATAACAGTTTGTGGTTAAACTGCCCATCCAACATAAAAAGAAAATTAACTCTCCTTAAGTTAGGAGAGTCCAATAAGAGTTCACATGACCTTCGGTAAAACCACAGTCAACAATATCTCATCCCGTCATGAAATCACAGAAGACCTATGTCAATAAATGTAACTTAAATGGCTTTTATAAAATGAATCCTGTTCATTTGCAGACCAAAAACTGCTGAAGATGCAATACGCCCATGTCAATACCAATATCCGATAGTGAGGCACCAAAAATACCTCTGTATGAATTAAGAGTAGTTTAATTGCTGCTCTCAAGTGATTTACCACAAAACCATTTCACCGCATATGCTGACCATCATCAAATGGGAAGTGACTCTGTTCTGCTTTTCTCTCTAATGAGGTTAATTGTTACAATCTGAGCGGGGGGTCTGATCGGAGCGGGCTTGACATCTGTTAAACCCTGCGCGCTATAGCTGGGATTCCCATTGGAATAGAGCCACCAGAGCGAGCGGGCGTTGCGTTCCCACCAGAGAAAGAGAGAAAAGAAAACACTGACTGAAAACGAGGAGACTAAGTTTGACACCCTGACGCCCTTTTCTTACTCTTGGACCCACCGGTCAATTAAAACAAGAAAAAACAACAGAGAAGGAAGAGAAAAGGCCCTAATCAAATGGGCTTGGTAGTCCCGGGTAGACAAAAGAGGTCAGAGGGTTTTGAATGGAGCTCTGAATGCTGGTGGAGTCTCACAGACAGAGCTGCATTTACCGCCTTTACAAAGAGCCAACATGGCCGTTTCCTCATCCTTTAGGGCCGTACTGAAACCCCTATCAAAGCACATGTTAATTTCTCCAAATGAATAGATGTGAGAATTCCCAAAACGTCTTTACAGCGTGTGAAAGAAAGAAAGTGCTAGATAGATGGACAGATTCTGCACATGGACTGACCACCAGGTGAAAATGATGGGTCGGATCTTAGTTTCCTGAGATGTTTCCTGGATGTCTTCACTGACGCTGACATGCTAACAGCGTGACTTCGGTTAGCGGTTGTCGGTGTTAAAACGTTTTTTTTAAATTCTGTTAATGTGAATGTAAAATGAGCGTCCAGGAAGGACGTAAACTAATGTTGCCAGAAAATGCAGTATATTTATATTTTTATTAGGTCTGTCAAGTGATAAATTTTTTTTATCAAATTAATTACACAGTGTGGTGATTAATTAATCTAAGTAATCACAAATTAATAACACGTCAAATCTGGACAAGAAATTAACCCCAAAATATAATTTAAAGCCATAACTGTGTTAAGTGTGAAAAGCATCAAACAGACATTACAAAAAGTAGCTTTAGAAATAAATATTTGATTCAACATAGAATTTATTACACATAAACTTTTAGGCTACAACAGCCTAAATAATGTACAGTGGAAGTCAAAACAGTTTGGATGCCAACATTCTTCAAAATGTCTCTTTTACGTTCTGAAAACAAACAAACAAAGTCATACAGGATTGAAACCACTTGTGGGTGAGTAAATGAAGACAGAATTTAAATTTTTGGTTGAACTATCACTTTAAAAAATGTTTATTAATATGGAAATTTAAAATTATAATTTTTTATAAAAATTATTTATGAAATAATACTCTAAATAAGAAACGTCTCGGTTACGTATGTAACCCTCGTTCCCTGAAGGAGGGAACGGAGACGTCACGTCGGAGGACCGACGAAATTGGGATCTCGCTTAGAGGGACCAATCTACTTCGAGTGTAAACTAAACGAGCCAATGCACATTGGCATGCGATTATTGCATCCAGCTGCTGCTGATCACAGCGTGAGTATAAGTAGGCAGCAGGTGCAGCGCATATTCAGGTTTTCGCTGAGGAGCCGAGCCGGTGACCCGGCCGCTCAGCGGTGGTACAGGAGCTGTGGCGACGGGACGTGACGTCTCCGTTCCCTCCTTCAGGGAACGAGGGTTACATACGTAACCGAGACGTTCCCTTTCAGTCGGTCACTCTCGACGTCACGTCGGAGGACCGACGAAGTCCTCCGACGTGACGTCGAGAGTGACCGACTGAAAGGGAACTGAAACTGCCAGTGGGTGGTGGTACATGTCTTAATGAGTAAGTCATTCAATCATTCTTTCATTCGTTTTGTTCAATCTGCTGACTCGATTCATTTAAAATGAAGATTCATTCAGAAATGAAACACCACTGTGTGCTGCTCGGAGATGCACAACATTTCTGCTGTGGCTTTTCAGGTAATATTTCCATTCAAAAACAGAATATTGTGTCACCAGTCAACTGTGAAATGTAAGATGACTTATGTAGGCCTGGGGCAGGGCAGGTGCGTTAAATGCATTAAAATATTTAATGCATTATTTTTTCATAACTGATTAATTAAATTAATGCATTAAATCAACAGCCCTAATTTTTTGCATAGCAACTGTTGAACATTTCCATCCAACCAGGAAATACATCATACAGTCAAACATACATTGACAATTGACTCCAACTGACAGGCTGTCAGAGGTCTTTTGGTGAAATTTTAAACAATTTACGGTGTATTTGTAATATGTATATATACAGTGGGTACGGAAAGTATTCAGACCCCCTTACATTTTTCACTCTTTGTTATATTGCAGCCATTTGCTAAAATCATTTAAGTTAATTTTTTTTTCCTCATTAATGTACACACAGCACCCCATATTGACAGAAAAACACAGAATTGTTGACATTTTTGCAAATTTATTAAAAAAGAAAAACTGAAATATCACATGGTCCTAAGTATTCAGACCCTTTGCTCAGTATTTAGTAGAAGTATATATATATATATTTCTGTTGATACTTATTTTAATATGAATACACATTCAAGTTCAAATACCATCTAAAGATCAGTAGTGACATTTCTTTGTATGACTGTGTTGAAGATCTAGGAAAATATGTAAAACCAGCTCAAGGAAACACATGCACCATAAAGGAATTTACATGGTTTTCTTAAAATTCTCACTTTCAAATAAAAACATGTTCCAGTTTTAATAAGCATTTCTTCCATGAGGCCAGTGCGTCGGAACGCAGTGCGGTGAGTTATCGGGTCTCTCAGGGTGTGTGTGCCAGTTCTGGCCCCTCTCCCTGCAACCTGAGATCAGCAGCTCTCCTCTGCCTGGAAGACACACATTGGATTTCTGCTGGCTTGGCCTGGGCCACCCGCACCCGTCTTTATGAGCTCTGGCCTCAGTGCAGAGAGACCCTTAGCCACTGCTAACCCACACAATTAGCAGACGTGCAGCGCTGAGGAGAGATCTGGGTTTACACAACCCCGGGTTTCCACTCCTGTAGATCCAGAGATGTGGAGAGACTGAGGCAGGGAGACGATCTGTGCTACTCTGAAGCTTTCTGACTGCAGGAGCTAATGGAGATGTTGGCTTGGGAATTCTTCACATACTAGCCAATCAACTATATCAAAATAGACGTGTTTGACCAGTTGTCATTGTAAGTATAATGCTAGAATGAAATAGAATCTGTCTGCCATTTTGACACAAAAATGCTATATTTTAGCAATGATGTGCAAATACTTGGTTAATGCAATTGTGGTTTATGTCTGACGCAGAGCCGATCCTCCCTATAACCAAAATACCGGAGCTGTGTAGGGCCGCCGAAACACCAGGGGGCCCCCTTGCTCTCAAAGATGATTTAATTTTAGTTTCGTTTTTTAATTTGGCCAGCGGTTATAAAAACATGAATGATCATTTCTTTTAATGCGGTGCGCTATTTTATTTGGATAAAAATCAGTCAAATCATGTAATGTGAATGTCGTACAGTCTTGCTCGAGACTAAAAAAACTAGTTGAAAGTGTACCGAGCCGCGGAAGAGACACTGCCCACCACCGACACAGTTTTGCATAGGGCCCCCAGAAGTCTAGGATCGGCACTGGTCTGTCGGCACCTGAATCAATTTGTATCAAGCCCCTAATGGTCCAAATATGTAGCAAAATTGTAAAAAATGCTTATAATTTTGGATTGATTTGGTCTAATGTCATGAAAACGGGTATTCTTTGGTTTATGCAACCAGTAACTGACTGGCTATCACTTTTTACTTACTTGCAATGGGCAATTTTTACTCTTCCCTTTCTAAATTTGGATGCTGTTTAATGCATTCAGTCTTAGTGCTCATTTGGACAAATCTGACCTTGTGAAAAAGATGTGTGCTTACAGTAATTGTACTTAAACACAAAAAAAAACTCTTTCTGATAGTACAGTATTAATGAAATAAAAGGCCACTTAAGAGAGTACACTTGCATGACCATTTCTTACACTTAAGTACACTTTTAAAAACCATTATGTACACTTAAGTAGACTTTTTAAATCATTATGTTTTAATAATCTTTTGCAATGCTTTAAAAAAGTTTTAATATGTTGACTAATATACTAAAGCACATGTAACGCAGAACCTTTGCACGCACTTATATTACAAAACATATTAGAGTGGTAACATTATTGTTGTTTCTTTTTTTTTGACTAATGTAGCGAATCAGCTCATGGGGAAATATGAATAATTAACCATAACTAATTATGATTAATTATTAATATTTTAGATCCACTGTAGATATTTAGCTGACCATAACGTTTGAGATACGATGTCAACAACCGCTTAAAAATAAGTGCATTTACTATGTACAGATAAGTGCAATGGTAATATGTATTATGTTTATTGTTCTTTAAAAAAAAAATAATATCTCCCTTTGGAGTGTACTTTGAGATTTGTAACTTTGTAAATATGTTTTATGCCCAAACATACACACTTCACACTGACTAAAATTAAAAACGGGAAAAAGCATAATAGGACCCCTTTAAGTGTACTTCTTTTTCTCAACCGTGATCCCATTCAACCTGTTTTTTCCCATCATAATTTTCCTGTCCTCTCTCCAAGTAGCAAAAAATTAAATAATAAAACATATAAAGTATAAAGTAAAGTGTACCAGCAGATAAATGAGAGAGGACTGTGTAGTTTAATCTCTGTTGCTATTTATATTGTTTTAAGATCTTCTGTTCCCTTACTCTCGCTCTCTTTTCTTCTTCATCTTGCTCTGTCTCTTTCATTTTCTTTTCTCTGGCAAACATTCGCATTAGTGGATGTGACCTCTCACTTCCCCCATATAAATGATTAAGGATGTCATTAATGTTAGCTGATAGCACTGCAGCGCAGTCACTGCAAGACCTCATCCTGCAGAGAGAGAGAGTGAGAGAGCGAGAGAGAAAGAGACACTAGTCGATCGTTGCTTATACAGCTGATGTCATCACTCCTGCGCTCGGCTCCTGTTTTCCCTTGAAACATTAGATTTGTGCTAAGAGGCACTTTTGAAAATTAAAACAACATCCTATAAAGGCTCAAGTGACCCTCCTGTGTGTACAAGTGGCCATTACGGAAACACACAATGAAATTATCCATGGTGTTCAAACAACGTTGTATCACTGAAAATGTGCTTTTTATGAAGACTGTTTTCCAGTTGTTCAGTTGTATGTTCTTGTAAATAATTGCTGCCACAGCTGCAATATACAACGTACCCTATTAGTAGATCTTTAGAAAATTATTCCTTAAAACACATGGCAAACATCACATTTCTTGTGTTTTAATGCATTATAAAAACTTTCTGCACCACTAATGCCACCAAATGGAATTTCAAAAATGATTTGTAATTATACATTTCATTTTTATAATATGGAAAAACAAAACAAAATGACAACAAAACATGATCATAATGGCTCATTGCCAAACAGATTTGCAAAAATATTGAGGTGTTTCTGAATACTGCCTCTAGTCTTCCATTGGTCAGTCAAACAGTCAAACACCACTGGTGTTTTGTGCAGATGAATGGAGGAGTCGCCTGGCCGGATTGGTATGCTCAAAAAAACAAAACAAAAAAATGTAATGTGGAAAGCACATGCTACAAATATTAACATCCATTGAAAATTTTAATTGCACAAAGGGTTCTTTAGATTATTAAAATGAAAATGGGTCTTCTAAGAATTGTTTGCTGAAAGGATCATTGAGGGACCCAAAATTATTCTTTATGGCATCTCTGCAAAAAAAACCGGTTACACTTTATTTCGATAGTCCACTTTAGACATTCTACTAACTATAAGTAACTTTGTAACTACATGTCAACTACATGTCAAGTAATTCTCATTAATTTGCAACTACATGTCTACTAACTCTCAGAGTAGACTGTTAGGGTAGGTTTAGGGTTAGTAGAATAAGTTGTCAAAGAAAGTGTTAGAAGATATTAAGCAGACAGTCTACTAACACTTTACTAACTGCTAGTTGACATGTAGCTGCAAAGTTACTTACTGTTAATAGAATGTCTAAAGTGGACTACCGAAATAAAGTGTTACCAAAAAACCTTCCGGAACCTCTTTTTTTAATGCTAGATTTCTAATATTACCAGCCAGTCAGACTGCTTAATAACAAAAATTACATTTATTTTTGTATGCTCTACTATGTGTGGCAAAAGGGTGTATAGTATATATAAAAAGCTTGTCTGTCCACAGTTGTAAAACAGAAAGATTTTAAAATCACTAAACACAAAGGCACAACCAGTACTAACAGGTTAGAGGTATAGTTCTCTAATAACACACATTTTCAGTCCTCTGAATAGTCCTAACATGTTAGTCATTTATTTGTCTTGTAGAGCCTAAATTGATTCGTTATTAAAGGGGTCATGTGACGTTGCTAAAAAGATCATTATTTTGTGTATTTGGTGTAATGCAATGTGTTTACAGGGTTTAAGATTAAAAAAACACATTATTTTCCACATACTGTACATTATTGTTGCTCCTCTATAGGAGGATATAGGCGTTGCCTTTCTGAAACACATCAATTTTTACAAAGATCATTGTTCTGAAAAGCGTGGCGTACTCTGATTGGCCAGCTATCCAGTGCATTGTGATTGGCCGAATACCTCAAGCATGTGACAGAAATGTTACACCCTTACCATGTTCAGGAAACTTATACGTATAGCCACAAACATGCTGCACTGTCAGTACATCCAGGTGAGAACATTTCAGCTAATAGCATCTTTAATAATTAACTCCGAACCAATGAGCTTAGAATCAACGACCCTGAACCACTGCACACAAAGACATTCCTAAGCACCAATTGGTTTGAACAGCTGTGTTTGCACCCCTCCGTACCTTCATGTTGCACATACACACACCTGCAATATGTTCAACTGTGTCTTCACTGGGAAAGATTAGATAGTATCAGTATTAGTCATCACAGTCAGCTCCACAAATCAGCATCCCTCACAAAGGTCCTGTTTGTTTAAAGAAACGTAATAGTGAATGTAAATTGTGAATGTCAAGGGGCCTTCAGTGTTCACTGCTCCTCTTCTTTCCTCTTAATTTTACTCATATTTTCTCATCTACTCTTTTCCTCTTGTCTCATCTCATTTGATTCTCTCCCTGCATCATCTTCTCTCTGTTCTTCTCCTCTTTATATGTTTTCATGTGTCTAGTCTCCTCTACGCTCTTCTCTCCTTGCATTTTCTCTCACCTTGTCTTATCAGCTCTCTCCTCTCCTCTCCTCTCCTCTCCTCTCCTCTCCT
>NW_015506682.1:338094-357015 GCF_001515645.1 Sinocyclocheilus grahami
TCCTCTCCTCTCCTCTCCTCTCCTCTCCTCTCCTCTAGTCTTGCACCTTCACATCTTCTCATCTCGTCTTGTCTGTCCTCTTGTCTCCTGTCCTTTCCTCTAATCTCAATCTCTCCATTCCTTGCATCTTCTCTTCTCATCACATCTCGTCTCTGTCACAACTAATCTCATTCTCTTCTTTCATCCCATCTAGTCTCATCTATCCTATCTTATCTTATCTCATTCTCTCATTTCATCGCATCGCATCTCATCTCATCTCATCTCATCTCATCTCATCTCATTTATCATCTCATCTCATTCTCTCTTTTCATCTCATCTCATCTCATTCTCTCTTTGCATCTCATCTCATCTATCATCTCATCTCATTGCATCTCATCTATCATATAATCTCATCTATCATCTCATCTCATTGCATCTCATCAATCATCTCATCTCATTCTCTCTTTTCATCTCATTTTATCTAATCTATCATCTCATCTCATTTCATCTTATTCTCTCTTTTCAACTGATCTAATCACATCTCATTTATCATCTCATCTGATCTGATCTCATCTCATTCTCTCCTTTCATCTCATCTCTTCTCATCTCAACTCATCCCATTCTCTCATCTATCATCTCATCTCATCTATCATCTCATCTCATCTCAACCCATTCTCTCCTTTCATCTCATCTCCTCTCACCGCATCTCATCTCATCTCAGCTCATCTCATCTGATCTCATCTCATTCTATCCTTTCATCTCATCTCATTTCATCTCAACTCATCCCATTCTCTCCTTTAATCTCATCTCATCTCATCTCAACTTCTAAATTATCTAAGCTAACAGAGTGTGTTAAAAATGTAAAAGATTGGATGACCAATAATTTTCTTCTATTAAATTAGGATAAGACAGAGATATTACTTATTGGATCAAAAGACAGTAAACAGAATCTCTTGGATTACAATTTGCAACTAGATGGATGTACTGTTACTTCCTCTACAATCAAAAATCTGGATGTTATATTAGATAGCAACTTGTCTTTTGAAAATCTTATTTCCCATGTTACAAAAACAGCATTCTTCCATCTTAGAAACATTGCCAAGTTATGAAGCATGTTACCTGTTTCTGATGCAGAAAAGCTAGTTCATGCATTCATGACCTCTAGACTGGACTATTGTAAAGCACTGCTAGCTGGTTGTCCTGTATCTTCAATAAACAAGCTACAGGTAGTCCAAAATGCAGCGGCTAGAGTCCTTACCAGGTCAAGAAAATATGATCATATTACCCCCACATTTTGCTATAAGTTTGATTGCATTATATAATAATTGCTGTTAATAGTGTTCATCGTCTGTTTGATTACGTCTTTAATTGATTTTTCCGTACATTTCTGCCATATGTACATTAACTGACAGTCACCACTGATAAGCTATCACTAAATATTGTAGAAACTTAATTTGCTGTAAAGTTGCTTTACAACTATTTGTATTGTGAAAAGCGCTATACAAATACACGTGAATGTAACTGAATTGAATCTCCTCTCATCGCATTTCATCTCATCTCATTTCATCTCAACTCATCGCATCTCATCTCCTCTCATCTCATGTCATCTATTATCTCATCTCATCTCCTCTCATCTATCGTCTCATCTCGTCTCATCTCATCTCATCTCATCCCATTCTCTCCTTTCATCTCATCTCATCACATCTCATTCTCTCCTTTCATCTCATCTCATTTCATCTCATCTCAACTCATCCCATTCTCTCCTTTCATCTCATCTCATCTCATCTCATCTTCTCTCCTCTCCTCTCCTCTCCTCTCCTCTCCTTTCATCTCATCTATCGTCTCATCTCGTCTCATCTCATCTAATCTCATCTGAACTCATCCCATTCTCTCCTTTCATTTAATCTCATCTCATCTCATTCTCTCCTTTCATCTCATCTCATCTCATCTCATCTCAACTCATCCCATTCTCTCCTTTCATCTCATCTCCTCTCATCGCATCTCATCTCATCTATTGTCTCATCTCATCTATCATCGCATCTCATCTCATCTCATCTCATCTATAATCTCATCTCGTCTCATCTCATCTATCGTCTCATCTCATCTCATCTCATCCAATTCTCTCCTTTCATTTCATTTCATCTCATCACATCACATCGCATCTCATTTCAGCTAATCTCATCTCATTCTCTCCTTTCATCTCATCTCATCGCATTGCATCTCATCCCATTTTATTGCATCTGTAATCTCATCGCATCTCATATCATCTCATCTCTCGTCTCGTCTCGTCTCATCTCATCTGAACTCATCCCATTCTCTCCTTTCATTTAATCTCATCTCATCTCATTCTCTCCTTTCATCTCATCTCATCTCATCTCAACTCATCCCATTCTCTCCTTTCATCTCATCTCATCTCCTCTCATCGCATCTCATCTCATCTATTGTCTCATCTCATCTATCATCACATCTCATCTCATCTCTAATCTCATCTCATCTCATCTATCGTCTCATCTCATCTCATCCAATTCTCTCCTTTCATTTCATTTCATCTCATCACATCACATCGCATCTCATTTCATTTCATCTAATCTCATCTCATCTCATCTCATTCTCTCCTTTCATCTCATCTCATCTGTCATCTCATTGCATCTCATCCCATCTCATTGCATCTGTAATCTCATCTCATCTCATATCATCTCATCTCTCGTCTCGTCTCGTCTCATCTCATCTCATCTATTATCTCATCTCATCTCACCTATCATCTCGTCTCGTCTCGTCTCGTCTCAGCTCATCCCATTCTCTCCTTTCATTTCATCTCATCTCATCGCATCGCATCTCATTTCATCTCATCTCATCTCATCTCATTCTCTCCTTTCATCTCATCGCATTGCA
Source organism: Sinocyclocheilus grahami (assembly GCF_001515645.1). NCBI lineage: Eukaryota > Metazoa > Chordata > Actinopteri > Cypriniformes > Cyprinidae > Sinocyclocheilus > Sinocyclocheilus grahami. The sequence goes on from NW_015506682.1 coordinate 340,966, forward strand.
TCTCATCCCATCTCATTGCATCTATAATCTCATCGCATCTCATCTCATCTCATCTATCATCTCATCTCGTCTCATCTTATTCTCTCCTTTCATCTCATCTCATCTATCATCACATCTCATCTCATGTCATCTCATCTATCATCTCATCTCATCTCATCTCATCTCATCTCATTCTCTCCTTTCATCTCAGCTCAACTCATCTCATCTATCATCACATCTCATCTCATCTAATCTCATCTATCATCGCATCTCATCTCATCTCATCTATCATCTCATCTCGTCTCGTCTCATCTCATTCTCTCCTTTCATCTCATCTCATCTATCATCACATCTCATCTCATCTCATCTCATCTCATCTATCATCTCATCTCATCTCATCTCATTCTCTCCTTTCATCTCATCTCATCTCATCTATCATCACATCTCATCTATCCTCTTGCCCTCTTTTCTTCCATTCCCTCTGTTTCTTGTGTTATCTCATCTCTCGTCTTGTCTTCTCTCTCCTCTATTCTCTTGTCTCTCCTCTGGTGTCTTTATTAGTAAAAGTTTGTGTCCTTGTCAGGTTTCTAGTAGTAGTTTGTGTTGTTTATGGCTTCAGGAGGGACATTCATCAGCAGGACTTTAATCAGCGCCCTTTAATTCATCCTCTGGCTCTCTTTCTCATGCACTGACTGGGCCCAGTCACAGATGATTTCGAAAGAAATCTGTTGATTATAATTAGTGATGGCAAGTCCTGCATTTTCGTAGAGTGATTGATGAGATGTGACACTAATGACCTGACAGCCTCAGTACAGTCCAGAGATTGGAGATGCTCCGGGTTTGGACCTGCCCACGGATCTGACAGCTCTCTGAAACCCTGAAACTCTGCACAATAGCACAGAAGATGTTTTCATACCATCACAGGCTTCGTGATTATTTGTTTAACAGTGTTCTTCATACTTTGGCAGATGCCTTTCCTAGGGCTTGCGTTCGTGACAGGTCGGGATTATTTATAGGCACTGGATGGTTTAGTGTATTATTAACGGATGCTGGTGGTTTACCGTTTCTCTGCCTCAGGGACCCCTGCATTCCAGATAGCAGAGGAACTAAAGAATGCCCTGGAAAGATTGCATGCATCGGTTTATGGGTAGAAAACTACAGGTAATGAAGTGTGTGTATTCTGTAGGAATTTGAAAATGACAGGGCAGATCTTCCTGAAAAATGACACATCCATTCTTTTTTATTTTTTGACAAAGAAAATGAATTAACCACAAAAGGGAGGGATGGGATCTTCCATTTAACATTCTCAGGAATCAGGCTCTTCGTTTTAATATATTCTTTTATTCCTGGAATGTCTGGAAGATATTGTAGTATTATGTTGTTCTGTGGTCCATCCTATTTGGTTCTGCAATGAGAACAAAGAAAGACAATTTCTGTACTAGAAACATCATAATGGTCAAATGTCTTCCAGACATGGGGAAATATAGATTTCTGACTGTTTGGTTTGAGATGGACATTCTGCCCATGAGAAACTCATTCAGAATTATTGAAAATACTTTCTAGAGCATTCAAATGTTCCCACATTGTCATATTTTATTAAATTAAAATGTGAAAGGCCTGTCAGTATAAGTACGCCTATAAAAAATTATTTTAGTTGAATCTATAAACATGCTTTTGCTGCAAGCCTTAACCATTGTAAATCTCTGTAACGCATTATACCTGCCGTGATTTGGGTGAAGCCCAGTAATGTGGTCATTATAGACTGTGGTTCACTGACCATTGACACACACAGGATGGCGTTTTAAACTTGAGATATTTTTATCTCTCTCTGGAGGCGAGAGATGTGAAACCCTTAGCAGAGGATAGAAATCAATGGCAAGCACTCACCATTAATCAGAGTAATTTAATATCTGTGAGGCATCTGCGCTGAAGGTCCACTGTCACAAAGATCTAGTTTGACAGTGGCTGTGTGGATTCAGGGCACACACACTAGCACAGATACTGTAACACTGCAAAGGGTAACACATACATATAAATACTTCTGGGCAAGCAGAAAAAAAATGTTTAATAAGAAAACAGCAGCAAGTGAGTTTTTGGGTAAACTGTTTTTTAGTGGTTGAAGATCTGTTTGTTGGTTCAATCTCAGGATGACCTAGAAACTTGAAGCTAGATGCTAACTTGAACATGTTTATCTATTAATCTTGGGAGCAGAAAGCTTATCTTACAAACAGTCTATGTTTGTGGTGGTTGCTTAACACATAAACAAGAGCTCTTCAGGTACAAAGAGTTCAGACACTCCAGACATATTGAGTAATATGCCAGACTTGTAAGCTTACAACGTCAAAGCATTTACGAGTGTGTGTTTGCATAAGCGTCTTTCAGAAATCAACAGAAAAGTGCATTTTCTTGTCTGAACCGCTTAAACAACCCTTGCCTCAGTAACACTGTTTATAGGTGTTTTTATTGGTGGGATTCTCTGCTATACAATAGTGGTAACTAGGCAGCAGTAATTAAAAGGTCTGTGTAAAGATGTGTTTTTAGGTTAAGGACTGGTGGATGTGATAGTTTTCCAAAAGCTGTATGCATAAAAAAGTCCAACATATGTAGAACTTTATGTCTTTTTGTTTTCTATTCAGTTTTTAAACATAAATAACATTTACAACAATCTTAAAAATCTATCAATAAATGGAGATTAAAACCAGGTTTAGGGTGTTTAAAAATTCAAAACATTAGAGAGAGTTGTTTCTACCACCCCCTCCTCATCAGACTCGATGCTCACGTGGGTTGCCAGGTTGAAGACACATGAGCGCAATTGACAATGGAAGGTGACAAACCTTATACTGTAAGTTGATGAGTTGATATATATGTATTTTAATATGCCTATGGTCATAGAGCTTTTTAGGTCAGGTAGAATCTGTGATCTCTGACCCAGTACGTTTGCTGGATTTGTGGCAACCGTGTTGAAATACTGTTGGGTAAATTGCCAGTTGGCTGAGTCACACAAACCAAAACAAAAACAGACATTCCGACATGGAACACACATTTTAAATTAGAATAACTGGCTGTAGCATTGTTTTTCGGAGAATCAAGTATGCAAGCTGAATGTTTCCTAAATATCTGTAAACATATTATGGTATTATTATGCTTTAGTACAGTCAAAAAATGACATAGCACCTTTAATTGTTAAAAGGCAATTTTTGCTATAATACAGTGCATCAAATATAGTCAACAGAAGTGCAAACGTGCTTGCTTGACATGCAAGAACTGCAAGGTTTGTTCTGAAAGGACGTTTGATGTGCTCTATGTACAGTGGGGCAAAAAAGTATTTAGTCAGCCACCAATTGTGCAAGTTCTCCCACTTAAAAAGATGAGAGAGGCCTGTAATTTTCATCATAGGTATACCTCAACTATGAGAGACAAAATGAGAAAAAAAAATCCAGAGAATCACATTGTAGGATTTTTAAAGAATTTATTTGCAAATTATGGTGGAAAATAAGTATTTGGTCAATAACAAAATTTAATCTCAATACTTTGTTATATACCCTTTGTTGGCAATGACAGAGGTCAAACGTTTTCTGTAAGTCTTCACAAGGTTTTCACACACTGTTGCTGGTATTTTGGCCCATTCCTCCATGCAGATCTCCTCTAGAGCAGTAATGTTTTGGGGCTGTCGCTGGGCAACACGGATTTTCAACTCCCTCCAAAGATTTTCTATGGGGTTGAGATCTGGAGACTGGCTAGGCCACTACAGGACCTTGAAATGCTTCTTACGAAGCCACTCATTCGTTGCCCGGGCGGTGTGTTTGGGATCATTGTCATGCTGAAAGACCCAGCCACGTTTCATCTTCAATGCCCTTGCTGATGGAAGGAGGTTTTCACTCAAAATCTCACGATACATGGCCCCATTCATTCGTTCGTTTACACGGATCAGTCGTCCTGGTCCCTTTGCAGAAAAACAGCCCCAAAGCATGATATTTCCACCCCCATGCTTCACAGTAGGTATGGTGTTCTTTGGATGCAACTCAGCATTCCTTCTCCTCCAAACACGACAAGTTGAGGTTTTACCAAAAAGTTCTATTTTGGTTTCATCTGACCATATGACATTCTCCCAATCCTCTTCTGGATCATCCAAATGCTCTCTAGCAAACTTCAGACAGGCCTGGACATGTACTGGCTTAAGCAGGGGGACACATCTGGCACTGCAGGATTTGAGTCCCTGGCAGCGCAGTGTGTTACTGATGGTAGCCTTTGTTACTTTGGTCCCAGCTCTCTGCAGGTCATTCACTAGGTCCCCCAGTGTGGTTCTGGGATTTTTGCTCACAGTTCTTGGGATCATTTTGACCCCACGGGGTGAGATCTTGCATGGAGCCCCAGATCGAGGGAGATTATCAGTGGTCTTGTATGTCTTCCATTTTCTAATAATTGCTCCCACAGTTGATTTATTCACACCAAGCTGCTTACCTATTGCAGATTCAGTCTTCCCAGCCTGGTGCAGGTCTACAATTTTGTTTCTGGTGTCCTTTGACAGCTCTTTGGTCTTGGCCATGGTGGAGTTTGGAGTGTGACTGTTTGAGGTTGTAGACAGGTGTCTTTTATACTGATACAGAGTTCAAACAGATGCCATTAATACAGGTAACACGTGGAGGACAGAGGAGCCTCTTAAAGAAGAAGTTACAGGTCTGTGAGAGCCAGAAATCTTGCTTGTTTGTAGGTGACCAAATACTTATTTTCCACCATAATTTGCAAATAAATTCTTTAAAAATCCTACAATGTGATTTTCTGGAATTTTTTTTCTCATTTTGTCTCTCATAGTTGAGGTATACCTATGATGAAAATTACAGGCCTCTCTCATCTTTTTAAGTGGGAGAACTTGCACAATTGGTGGCTGACTAAATACTTTTTTTCCCCACTGTATGTGCATTGATCAACGTTTAGTTAAACGTCTTCTCTTCGGAAGACTTGGATGAAAACGCTTGATTGATATGGATTACTTTTACTATGTCTTCATGAACTTTTTGAAGCATTAAACTTGTGATGGAGTTTCAATGGATGGACAATCTCTCATTTTCATTAAAATATCGTCATTTGTGTTTTAAAAATGACAACAACACGAGGGTCAGTAAACTAGCCATTTATTGCAGTTAAGGTTGCTGCAATAATAACAAATAACGACTGGTAAAGCCTTACCACTGGTATATGTAAATGCGCTTGACCTTTAGACTCCAAACTCACATTCAGATCTGGCTTGAATCTGGAATGGAATGGTCACTTTTCACAATCCAGTCAATGAGATCCATTTCTGACTCAGAAGGAAGTTTCCAGGACTCGGTGCTCTGAACTGCTGCACTCTAAAATAAATATTGTTTTCCTTTTATATCAACATATAAATGAGCTCAATCAGTCTGAGGTAAACTGATGCTTAAAGCGTAGAGAGCAGGTTTTAAAACCCAGCGTTCTCTGCAGGAAACTCCATTTAAACACTGATGAAAACACAAAACTTCAAAACACACTCGGATGAAAACAGAAGACAGACATAGTCGTACGAGAGAGGGCGGGAGAAATGTTGTTTTTAATGATTCTCGTAAGTTCCTCAGAGCGGAGCTCTTTGGACTGTAACCTCTCTTTGGGCTCCTGCTGCTCTCTCAGTGTTTGGAGTGGATGTGAAAGGACTCCGGCTCTCTTTTCCAAAGCGCTCTCCAAATCTCCACTCATTCATCACTGCACAGAGGAGCAGCACGCCGCCTGCGCCCCACTGAGGCACAGCACCAGCAGACCTAGACACTGGCAAACCAGATGTGTGTGTGTTAGAAATGTAGGACACAAATTTTAGTGTTAGAGTCTTAGAGCCAAAAATAAGACAACTAAGCATGTGATGAAGCTATATTAGAGGACATATTGTGAATGGCATTATGGCACAGTGTCTATGCATTTCAATTTGGGGTGTGAATGAGAGAGAGTGTGTTGTATTTGCATTGTGTAGCATTTCCATCACATTTTTAATCACAGTTTAATTGATGTATCCTTGTGTATGTCTGTCATATTAACTCATACAGTACAGTATATCTAGCTTTGTGTCTGCCAGCAACACCTAGGTAGTGGGTTCAATTCCTAGAGAACACATTTGAAATTAACATACAATAAAACACTTGGGACCCAAGTGAATATTGTGTCATCATTTACTCACCTTCATGTTGTTCCAAACATGTATGACTTTCTTCTGTGGAACATAAAGCAATATTTTCAGGAATTTTAGTGTTTTTTTTTTCATTCAAGGGAAGTCAATGGTAACCAAAACTTTGTCTAAGTAAGTCTTACAGATTTGGAATGACACGAGGGTGAGTAATGAGGATATGAATTTGGGAGCCATGGCAGAGGGGAAGATTTTCAGCAAATAATAACATTTGGTTTGGCAGAAAAAAGCTATACAGACGAATATGAAGTCCTATGCAGCACTTATATGATACATTAAGGTGTTTTTTTCTCTTTTGGGGGGCTTGACAGCCCCTGCTGACTGTATGCTCTGGTCACTGTATCATTTCACTAAAGAAAGAAAGTCATACAGGTTACAAAATCTTCACCCTCTGCCATATCTTTCAAATTCCTGTCCTCATTACTCACCCTCGTGTCATTCCAAATCTGTAAGACTTACTTTCTTCTGCAGAACACAAAAGAAGATTTTGAATAATGTGAAGATGCGACTTTTGGCACATGATCAGCAGTACTCTTGTGCGAGTTCAGGTGCTGCATGAATCTGCAGAGTTTTCTGCTGAGGTTTCTTGAGGACCTGTACATAAGTAACAGTTTTGAGACGCTCTTCAGGCAGCAAGATTTGTATAATGCCACACATGTGAATTCAGCTCTTCATGAGTACCACAAATAAATGCTAACAGCTATGTGATTGTGAAGTTATTATGTACCATATCTAATTTATCAATTTGATATTGTACAGACAAATATGTATCACAAACAAATTGGGATGACAATTTGAACTAGATAAGAAGGAACATGAATGGTGCATGACTGAACCATAAAGCTACGGAGATTGTCAAGCGGTTTGAGTGTTTTTTAGGCTGTTGCTATGCTTTCGCTAAGGTCTTGGGTGGCTGCCTACTGGTCAAGTAAAAAAAAAGTTAAATAGTAATAGTCTGTAGTAGTCTGGTCTCTTTCCAATCCAGGCGATTTCTGCTGAATTATCACAATGCTTCTTAAATGTTTCGCAACACTTTCAAAGTGAAATGTCAGTGGCGTTAAAAGAGCATTCAGTTATATCCGAAATATGAATTTGGAAATGCTTTATTATGTTGGTTGGTGCATGTATTGAATGTCTGGTGAGTGGTGATGCTAAAACGTTAATCCACTGTAATGTCTCGGTTGTAATACCGCTTTTGTTAAATGTACAGACATTTCCTTCAACACTAAAATATATTATTCAAAATAAAGGTAAAAAATCAATATAGAAAGCACCTTTATATTAACACTTTATATTGTGCCTATGGATGTTTCTTAGATTGTGCTCTGTTGCATTTGAAAATGGCATACCACACACACACTAATCTCTAAACGAGGTGTCCTCAACTCTGGACCTGGAGATCCAATGTCCTGCAGAGTTTAGCTCCAACCCTAATCAAACACACCTGAACAAGCTAATCAAGGTCTTCAAAAATACTAAAAAAAAAACTGAAAAAAAAATAGGGCACAGTGTACTGTATTAAAATGAAGGAATTTTCCGTATTGAATTTTTACAGGTGTTTTACCTGTATTTTTTAATTTTGCACTTCATTGTGTTACCAGAAAATTACAAGTATTTTTTTTTTATCGATTTTTCATCGTGACTCGCAGGACTTCATAGAGCTCAGACCCCAGTGTGCCGCATTGCAAGTACAACACTGCAGATTTGCTACGTCAGAATAGACATACAGTACATACTGGTTACTACTGTATGTGATGAAAACATCAAGTAACTACACAAAATAAGTCTTTATTAATCAATTTTTGACCCTGTAATCATATTTTGTGTGAAATGGAATACAAGTTGTTGATGTTTTATTGCCACTAGTTTTCATTTCAGATGGAAAATGCACTGAATTGGACATTTTCAATAATGTAGACATGATTTTTCTTATGAGCCTGTGTTGTTTCTTTCAGTGTAAATCTATTGGAATTTGTTCACCCATTGTATTGTCTACAAGATGACAATTTTAAGTCAGATGGGAAAAATAATAGCATACCTCTTCTCAGCAAACTACAAAATTTGTGGTGTCATTTAAGTAGTCATGTTGGCCTACATTTAAAGACAACAATTTGATTATGCTGTATAGTCTTTCTCTCTCTACATTCTGCTCTGGTTACATTAGCTGACTTTGTCCTTTAGACCTGAAAAAAAAAGAAATGAAAAGAAAAAAAACTGTGAAGACACAAGAAAAAGATCAACAGGGGAAATGCTTACACCAATGTGCTTCAGTGAATGTGCTGATAAATGTAATCTGAGCTTGAAATCCTTACATTATAACATCATTCTAAAATGATCCCAGAAACCATGAGAATGATATGTTTAAATAGAGCAGTATTACAACATTACAGCATAAAATACTAAATGCTATAATCTGCTCACACATGAAACATCCATGAAGACTCATGCAGGTACAATGCACCTCTGATTATACACCACCATCAGAGAGTCAATAAACACACCTCTAATCTAAACCACAGACCCAAATGAACAATACTGAAAGATATGGAAAGTCATGCACATAGTATTTACAGATCCAATCAGTTGACGTTATCTTGACTGAGGCATGGTGTAGATTGGTTTATCTGTTAACTGGTGTGTGTTTATAGACTGGGCATTGTTTGGACACCCTCACCCATGGGAAACCTGCTCAACCTCTGCCTTGCGAGGTCATGTGACCTCATTGTCTCATGTTAACGGTTCCTGTGGACGTCAGTGGATAAGCGACTCCTTTATTTTTCCCTTCCTCGTTTTATTTCTTCCATCCGCACCGCAGGCCTGCGGGCCACATGGAACAGAGGGTGATTGATTTACAGCAGGTTACAGGAAGGTCAGAGCCAAAATCAATGAGGAAACAGCAATGCTATTTCTGTAGAGAGAGACAGAGAAACAATGGAAGAGATAGAGAGACAGTGGATGGGTCGCGGAGAGATTACAGATAAATAATATAGCTGGATAGAGAAATTACATTAGGTAGACTGGGACGAGTTGTCACAAATGCTATATATCAGTAACCATGAGGTCAAGGTTTGGCTGGTTAGCATGCTCTAGTTAGCTCCTACTGGTTGATGCTGTAACTACACAGTGTGTGAAACACATCTTTCTACGTTGACAGCCATTCAAAAGTAGATTCACTAGAGTAAAAACAAGTGTGACTAGCCCCTATTACACAATATCATACTCAAGTGGTGATGAGAAGTACTGAAGCTACTATTTTTACAATAATGTGACAGTAGCACAATATTATAATGTGTTTTTTCAATGAGAAGCAATTTTCTCCATCAAGCAATGATTTGTTGGATAGCTACTTTTTGGGAGTAGACTGTAGTGTAGCTAAATGCTTCTTCAGAAAGGTAGATTGACTAACTACTTTAACTTGTCAAGCCACCATTTCAAACTAGATATGGAAGATAAAACAATATTTCAGATAATGGCGCTTTGAAAGTAATTTAATGGAGCGAGGAAGAAAGACATACAGAGGAAGGGGGAAAAGAAACTAAGCCTCTGAATCAGATCAAATGAAAGTATAGAATTTATTAAAAACATTTGATGTGCTAAGCAGAATTTCCAGTTGCATCCTTTGCCACCTGACATATTAAATTTAACGTTAACAGGACCAAGAGAATGAAAGAGAACTGGGGAAATGTGATGCTAATATCTCATATCATCTCCCAAATGCTATTTATGAATTATGCTTCATTCTCCTTCCTTCAATGCCAGACGAGGGTATTGATTCCTGGAAAACTGACCTCAGACTTATTTATCATCTGAATGGGCCATGCTCAGTGCAGCACTCCATGGTGATGTATTAAAATATATTGAATTGTTCATAAAATCAGAAACAGAAAACCAGTTTCCAAGAGTGTTTGGATTCGTCAACCGTCTTCAGTGCTAAAACAGAAATCTCTGCCATACTTTGTTCATTGTTAGCAAACTAAATAACTTATTGGTTTGAGTTGTTTTTGACCACTTTTCACCCGGACATTTGGATTCATTTTTTTTAAACTGCCACTTTTTGAGAGTTTAATGACTATTGGTTGCACTCTGTTCCACATCTTTGAGGACTTGGCCCAATATTCTTGGGTTTCAGAAATGAGCTGCGACCTCATGAATGAGATCAAGGTCAAATTAACAATAATTACAGTCCAACAATCACATCTCACGCTTCATTTTAAATTTCATCACATCATTCATCATGAATATGAGATTACCAAGATGAAATAAGACAAAAATCTGGACTAGACACTGACATTGTTTAGGATATAAGTAAAATAATTCCCTCCTCCGTCTGACCGTTTCATAGTGAGGGACCTCCGGGGGTTTCTTTAATGTTTCCCTTCACACTTCTTACTTGCTCTCTCGTGCAAAGACATGACCGGATATTACAGATTTGGCACATGGGGTTTTATTTATGAATTCTCTTTCTCTAGTATTAGTCCTGTTAGTCTCTAGCATCTAGCTGAGTGATCAAAACAGTAGTTGGATTGACAGGGTTGTTTTTTCTTTATGCCCCCATGAAGTTTGCCTCTCAGTGTGAAGGAGGCTTCAGGAGACGTCCTGTGCTTTTTTCCCTGCTACCGACACTAGTTATTACATCAGAGTATATAAATGATATAATTACACACACGCAAAATCCAGGATCAATACAATTTAAGCTAAATCAGCAGCATTTGTGGCATAATGTTAATTAGCACAAAATAATTTTGACTCATTCTTCTTGTTCTTTAAAATAAGAAAATCTACGAGCTTAGAGCTGATGACAGACTCAGCCTTTTTGATGAGTTTGTTAGTCTGTTGACATCCTTTGCTTTGATGCCTGCACCCCAACACACCACTGCTGCAATTGTATGGATTCTTAAGCATTTATTGCAACTACATTTAATCTTTTTTCATCAAACAAACAGGCTAATGAATAGCTCGACACAACGCATACTGGGGCGCATAGCTCGACACAACGCATAGTCTAGACAGGGCTTTCTTCTGTGTAGATATAAATTATATTCTTTGCATCAGCTGGGCATGGCAGGGTATGATATGACAGCTGTCATTGCCTACCCTGCTCACCCAGTAAGTCTGTTTGTTTGTTTAATTAAGAAATTAATTAATTAATTAGTTTCAAAATAAATATTTTAAACACTAAGACAAAAAAGAAATAATAATAAATTGGCTTGGGTATAAATAGGCCTATGTTCACACAAAAACTGTCATTCTGACTGACAACCGGAGAACAACAGTTATATAATGTAGTCTTGTGTTTTATTAAAATTAATTATAATTGGTATCTCAAAAGGATATGCACTTGTGTGCAGAGTGAGCAGCTGCACACTCGCACTGCAATGCAAGATTTTCATAAAATATAATAACTTGCCATTTCGGTGCACCAAACCCTCAGTATACCTTCAGAATGCTTGGAATATACGCCACAAGATGCATAGGTTTATTTTACGACAGATATGCATCCGCTTAAAAAAAATAAAATAAAATAAAGTCACCATTCTCTGCCATTAAATTGACAAGTGCGAGAAGGACATTTTTGTGTTATTAAGTAATAAGCCTTTAGAACAACATTAAGGTGAGTTGTCACTCTAGTTCACACAGTTCCAAGGTATCTCAAAAGGATATGCACTTGTGTGCAGAGTGAGCAGCTGCACACTCGCACTGCAATGCAAGATTTTCATAAAATATAATAACTTGCCATTTCGGTTTGTTCCTCACCAAACCCTCAGTATACCTTCAGAATGCTTGGAATATACGCCACAAGATGCATAGGTTTATTTTACGACAGATATGCATCCGCTTAAAAAAAATAAAATAAAATAAAGTCACCATTCTCTGCCATTAAATTGACAAGTGCGAGAAGGACATTTTTGTGTTATTAAGTAATAAGCCTTTAGAACAACATTAAGGTGAGTTGTCACTCTAGTTCACACAGCTATTCATTGGTCTGTTTGATGAGAAAAATATGAAATTGATAAAATGGGTTTTTAATCCGTACAATTGCAGCAGTGGAGGACTATTATTCTGCTGCGTGATACTGCGGAAGAACTGATGAAGGCACGGTTTGAACTTCGGCTGACCAATCAGCAGAAAGGGGCGTTTAATTCCCGCCCACATGTAGAAATCGAATATTCAAGCTGTTTATTCATTTTTCCACCCATGAACGAAAAACGAAAATTTAAGCTGAATTCTCGTTTTTCGTTTTTTGGAAAAAAAACAAAAAAAGGAGCCGTTTTCTCATTTTTCTACTTTCAATATTAAATCAAAAAACGAATGATTGAATGATACATGGATTTTCTGGCCCTTCTAATAAACAGCCTCTGTATTTGTAGACCACTCCAACTAGTTGTTCAGTTGAACATTCATGTACTTATACGATTCCACAAGTTCCACGTTGGTCCCCCTGATGCAGACTGGAGAGGGTGGAGACTTATTCCTGCTGAATCTACCACCATCTCTTTTGTCTTCGCCATATTAAACTGCAGGTGATTTACCCCACACCACCTCACAAAGTGGTCAACCAGGTCTCTGTATGCATCCTCCTGTCCATTTTCCACACAAATTTTTGCAGTTTACAATACACCGAGCAGTACTTAAAGTCAGCAGTATATGTGGTGAAAAGGAAGGGAGGTAGCACAGTTCCCTGGGGGGGCCCGATGTTACTTATCAGACGTTCAGACACACAACTCTGTAATCTCACAAACTATGGCCTGCCCGTTAGATAATTGTGGATCCAAGTGACTAAGGAAGCATTCACCTTCATATCTTCCAGTTTTGCCCTCAACAGTCTGGGCTGGATGGTGTTAAACACCCTGGGAAAAAAAAACATGATATGAACTGTGGTGTTAGGTCTGTCCAAAGAGGAGTATGCCAGGTTAAACTCATTTTCTTGATGTACATTCCCCTCCACTGCACCCCTACTTTTTCTCTGAAAGCCAGTACCCCCCTCCCATTTTTTTTTTCTTTTTTCTTTTTTTGTTTTATTAAAAATGGTAGAATGGTAATAAGACAGAAAGACATGACCAAACCCAGACTCGAACCAGAGTTCCTGTGAGCAACAGCACTTCCTGGTCCTACAGTTGTGTACAGTCCAGTGTACCACAGCTCTGACAAGTGAACAGAAACTTGAGAGAGAAAGACCCCCATTGTTAGTGGACTGTATGTTTTTTACATAGCTGTCCAGTCAGTACATGTACACCATGCTGTCTGCCCTGCCCCTGCTGTGTAACAATATGAGATCCAGTATAACCGCTTGCCTTTCACCTTCACTCTTCCCATCAAGACCCAGTTTTATTCCCCTGTTGACATTTTTTTCTGAGGACAAGGCCGGAAGGAATTGACAGCTTTTTATCATCTTCCCTCATAAATGGTGTTCCAGTTCAAATGGTCATGCTGTGTTGTCTCAGTTCTTCTGAAGGTACCTCTGAGTAAAACCATTTTGAATTGATAAATTTTAATGTGTCTGAAGCAGCCAGTTAGGGACTCAGCGAGGTAAGACAGATAATTTACAGGGGCAAAGCAACCAACTATAGAAATTCCCCGGACCCCCAACTTGAAGACTTGAAGATCAAGCAGAAGCTCAACTAGTAGTATCGGCATTGGACTAAATCAGGGGTGTCCAGTCCTGCTCCTGGAGGGCCAATGTCCTGCAGAATTTTTCTCCATTGAGCTTCAACATACTTTCCTGGAAGTTTCTAGTGAGCCTGAAGACCTTGATAAGCAGGTTCAGGTGTGTTTAATTACAGTTGGAGCCAAAAATCGTCACTCTAGACGCCCTTCATCCTTCCTCGGAATGGTGAAGTACCGGCTGTATGACCTGGACTCTGCTGCGCGAGGAGGGACCCCCTCGATGGCCTCCATCCTCAGAGAGTGTCTACTTCTGTTCCATTACCAGAGCCTGCTCGGGGCCCACCGTGACGGCCCTCAGACCCACGTCGTCTGTTAGGAAGACTAGACCAGAGCCTGCTCGGGGCAGGACCCAATGAAGCACACTTGGCAGGGGCTCCCACACCGCCAGGTGACCTCCTAAGGGAACCAGTCTCGTGAGACTGGCCTCTGGTGCGCCTAGAGCAGCTAGCTCGTTGCCCTGAAGCGGTGGACCGGCAGGGGACGACCGTACTAGCTGCTCTAGAGACCTCCGTAGAGGTAGCAAGCCTCTTAGTACTGCTACGTTTCCGGGCGGTAACTGAGATTAGCGCTCGCCGGAGACCATTGCGCCCTGGAACACCGGCAGGGTTGGCAGACCGATCTCCTGAGGGCACTGAGCAGAGACGGGCACCGTGTAATGCGGTGTACACCGCTCTTCCCCAGAGGGAGCTTGCCCTCAAAAAGTGCTAGGCCTTAGGCGTCAGGACGTTTATGACGAAGACTATCCAGCGAGAATGACGGTCCGCAGAAGCGCCTTCCGCTAGAAGCCTTCGGCCTGGGAGCGCCAATCTGACTCTAGACTCTGCGGAGTACGAGAAGTGAGGCTCCCAGAATGAGGGGCTGGAACACGGTAAGGTTGGGACTGCTCCCGCCCAGCAGCCCCTGCTGACCACCTCAACCTCCTCAGAGGAAGCGAGGTAAATTCGTGCTCTCACTCAAGAAAATGTATTTATTAATTTTTTTTATCCCAAGTGCCCCTGTATATCTAACTTCTCATAGTCAGATAAAAACTTCATTTTATTCCTCAGAATTAAATAAAGTCAAACAACCAGAGGAGTTAATACGGTCTGGTGAGTAAGATTCACATCAAAACCCGAATGATATAATATAAGCGTTGCCTCGGCAGCGCGCGAGCCACTCAGTCACACAAACAACATCAATCTCCTAAGAGAAAGATGGCCGCATCAGCAAGCTCTCACTCAG
The DNA here is from genome assembly GCF_001515645.1 of Sinocyclocheilus grahami. Taxonomy (NCBI): domain Eukaryota; kingdom Metazoa; phylum Chordata; class Actinopteri; order Cypriniformes; family Cyprinidae; genus Sinocyclocheilus; species Sinocyclocheilus grahami. Next base: position 356,021 of record NW_015506682.1, read on the forward strand.
AGGGGGAAGAACCGCAGCGCGGGCTTCCAAGCCTCGAGAATGAGCTCTAGATCTAGGGAACACGGGTGGAGATAGGATGAGCCGTCTCCAACCCGTCCACCAGATCATGCGCGATCCCCGCGATCTCAGTCGCTGCTGTGCCTCAGCAGCAGCGGGACCGCAATCACAAGATCACAGGCATGGACACACTCCTCAGAGAAAGACAGGCGTAGCATTGCGCCCTCTCCCCGGGGGGGAAGTACCGCATTTCACTTCCGAAACCCCGAGAGCGGGCGCCGGATCTGGTGGTTAAGCAAGTAGATAGGGACGCGCCTGTCTACATTCCCTCCACCGGATCCATATGCGAAACCCACGAGCACAGCCGCCGCTCCGCCTCGGCGAAAGCGGGGCTGGCACCGCGAGGAACACTAGTGAAGGCTCTCTTCTCAAAGAGAGCCCTCTGAGAGCGAAGCAAGACAGTAACAAACTCTACCAAAACGAGCCGTCAGCTCCTTTTTTTTCGAGAGCTGACTCCGCGTGCTTGCTCCCAAGCAGACAACAAACAAACTGTGTGTATCCCCACCCGTAAAGTAACGCAGGCAGGGAGGAACACACAGACTGAACACTGCCTGCCCTCACCTTAGGTGTCTAGTTTTGACTTGAGATTTTGTGACAGACAATACTAAATAAGACTCACAAACAGATATCAGACTGACACACACACACAGAGCGCTTGCTGAATGACAGAAAGCTGACGCCGGTTTCACCGCACGTGCTTTTATGCTTCCTGGTCGCTACATCACCCCGCCTGTGACATCCATTGGACTGATTACACATGTGATTCAGAGTAGCGTTTCGACGCAACTCGAGTTCCTGAAGGAGAACCACTCGTTCATGTCATCTTACCTATATGTAATCCTACCATGTTTAGTATCTATGAATTCGTCTTCTGATGATCTAAACGAGAGTGTATATTATATGTTGGTACATAGGCAATATATTAGTGTTCTAAGAAT
>NW_015506682.1:357221-398272 GCF_001515645.1 Sinocyclocheilus grahami
AGTCTTATTAATGGATACATTAAGTATCATTTGCACCTTTTTACAAAGGTGTGTTTGAACTAAGAAACTGATGTTTCCTTCAGGCTGTAGATCTGCTTATTATCAAATGGTACCATAGCTTCATGTTTTTATTTCTCTGCTTTTTACTGCCTAAGCTTTAACCCTTTTCCAATACCAACTGTATGCGTGTGCGTGTGTGTGTACGTGAATGTGTATGTTAGACTAGTTTAAGTGTTTATGTAGTTAATGTCCCTAATCATGCAGATTTTTTGCTACATGCTCTGAGTAGTATTGTAAAGTAAGAAAGTTATTTTCCTTAACCAGGAAATTAACGTTCTTAGAATTAACAGACAGTTGACACTGAGAGGTCAAATGAATGCTTACAGCAGATCTAAATATATATAATTAATTATAACTAGTTATGATTAATTATTCATATTTCCCCTTTGAGCTGATTCACTACACCCCTGTGCTAAATAAATGCACAAGTAGTAATGGCTAATGCTTTGACTAGGGCCTACTTACCAACATCTGCCATTCAACAAAAAAACTATTGGATAAACACCACCTGTTATCCTGCTGTTGCACTTATGGTACTCAAGACTTGACCAATAATGTTGCACCGATAACATCTCCTAAATGTGACTTTGATGTAGAAAAAAATGAATGTTGGGGGGAAACATGCATAACAAATAACAAATAAGAGAAAAATACTGATACTCTCACTTCATGTGTACAGCAACCCTCAACCCTAATCCACATGGCCCTGTCAAGCAGAGAGAGATCTCTGGAAGTTTTATTAGCTTGACTCTAGGCACGACTGGGGCCGTGATGAGGCTGAACCAGAGCTCTGTGGAGAGAGGGTTAGGGTTAGTGTCAGAGTCAAGGCAGGCCTCAATGGGGGGAGGTGAATTTGGGTTGGTATCAGGACTATGACTGCGGGTTAGATTGAAGGGACATGGCTTTGTCAGTTCCAACTCTTGGCCATGACTCCTAATGGGTTTTGAATGAAGCCAGATGTTTTATTGGAATGGTTAGGATTAGCAAGATTAACACTTTAGGGGTCAAACAGGGGGGACAAGGGTGAAGGTCAGGGCAGAAGGAGACAGGTGCAAGACCCCTCCTGAAATACCCCTTGTGAGCCATATTTTAAACAGACATCCAAAGATCACACACATAAAGCTATATGCTTAAAGACCAGAGATCTGGTGAGAGATTTTAGAGTTATCAAAGATTCTGATGATGAGAATACACAGTGTATGCAGCTTGGCAACTTTGTTGCTAGATTTAGCCATTTTTCGACAACTTTCTCAAAAAGTCAAAAAGTTAGCTTCCAAGACTTGCCAGTATTGTCCTACGAGCTCGAGGTCTAGCTTTCCTGCTACAAGCATACCTATTTCTATGTCTACACTTTTCAGTGAGTGGCTGAGAGGAGCGGCGCATTCAGTTGAGGCTGCTAACTTTTTCCCTGAGTGATCATATTACATGTAAATATAGCCAAAATCAAAGTATAACCATTGCCTTTATCTTATGTCTTTGGGAATTTTGTCAGACAACGTCTCGATTATAAATCAGGATTTCAGTCACTATTTCACTTTCAGAAAAAAAGTCAGCATGCACAGCTCCAAAAATATAGAAATGTATCAGTAGACTCTAACAAAGTTGACGTTTCGAGATTCTGAGAAATCTGTCAATAAATGTCTTTATTTTTGCAGCTGTGGTGTGCCGACTTAATTTTCTTTTTTCTGTTTAAGGTTATTTTTGGCCAAGCACCCACTTTTAGCAATCTGCCAATGATGTGTGTGCTTTTGTTTTGTGTTTGCTATTACTTTTATTATAAATTTCCCCTGGCAGACCATAAAGGTGGCGGGGAAAGGATATTTAGGGACTAGAACTTTTTTTTACCTAGACCAGTAAGTCACCTCCTACAACACACCATTGACAAATGTAGTTTTTTCTAATTCTGTTCTGGGTGTCAGGTTTGTTGTTTACCTATCTTAAACAATGCTTCTATCAGTGTGGTAAAAGAGTTGAATAGTTTTTTTATGCTAAGTGTTCTTTTTGGTTTCATTACATGTACCCATTTCAAGAGTTCGGTTTGTTTTCATTTGGAATGAATGTGGTTTGTGAGACTCTTAGAAATTGAGTATTTCAAATAAGTCAGCCGGATTTCTTATTTTTTCCTCTTTTTTTCCTGCTTTAGTAATCCAGTCAAGTTTTTTTTTCATTACTTACCCAGAAACAGGTTGCATTCCATCATGTAACAGAAGACGCAGATTCAGTGTGACTTGAGAGGATTTTCCCACAGGAAAGGTTTTCATTGTAAAGGATTGGAATGGATGTGATGGGTTACCTTTAATGGTGCCCTCTTTATCAAGAGAAGAGGAGCTAAATAAAAAAGGTTTTAAGATGTGACACAGTCTGGAGAAGTGTCAGTAAGAAGACAAAACATGGCTCAGAATTGGGATATTCCCAGTCCATCTGACTCAAAACAGGAAGTGAATCCAATTGAATCTCTAAAAGCTTTGGGTTAGCTTGGATGACACTACATGTGAACCCTGTGTGGTGAAAACATATATGTGCACTTACCAAATTCATAGTACACACAGCACACAATCTCTCATACAAACATTAAATTGAATACACCTGCTTTATCCAGCTGTGTTTTGCTGAAATCTCTTCAAAACCAAAGCTTCCAAGAAGCTCCTTAGCCACTTTGATAATAGCTCATAGACTCTTGACAGTTGAGCATTGTGCAATAACAGTGCACTTCTGCGTAGTATTACATTTTCCAGACCACTTCTTTGCCAATCAAAATATAATAGCACTTGGTTTTTTCCAGAATGCCGAATTTGTGAGTAAACCCTTATTGTACACATGCAAGTGGGAATATCATAGCTAACCAGACACATTGTTTGGTTCTAAAGCTGTGGGTATGGAACATATTAATTGTGTCAATAGTAATCTGCATCAGAAGGGTGTCTTATAATGGATTTTTGCCCCAGTGCTTGATGTTTGTCATGTGTGTCCGTTTTAGGCAAAGTCTTCATGGGAATATAAAGCCCTTTTGTGGCTCTCTGTTCTGTCGCATGCATGATTCTTTGAATTTGTTTTTGTGGGTGAAGGCCTGCTCTCAAAAAATATCAATTAGAGGAAATTGTACTGGTGGCATTCCTGAAACTTGCATGTGTGGTTTGGCGAATGAGTTTGTGCTAAAGTTGCGTGCAGGAAGGAGGGAAGCGTGGTGTGCTAAACATGAGCCATGTCACAAACCGGTCTCACTCTGGATGGAATAAACACATGTCTTCAGGGACCAGCAGAAGATTGATACAACTCCTGTTGAACTCAGGAAAATCCCTTGTCTGGCTCAGGCTGAATTTGGGGGTTTGTGGGGGACAAGGGTGGAGAGTTAAACTGCTTCCCCTCTTCCCCTGCTTGTTAAACAAGGCCAATAAAAGACATTACACTCAGGGCTCAACAGAAATCTTTAGTGTGTCATTGCTTTCATCTGTTGGAGTTATTTCAGCTTTTTGTTGATCTTCAACATCATGCTATGAATCTTTCATGGTGAGTTGAGGTGTGAATGACAGAGCTTCCATACTTGGAAACCATAATCTGATGTGTTGAATGTATAAGGGATTGAATTTCAAGTCCAAACACTTCAGAGTTTGTTTAAAATACTGTATAATGTGTTGCTTTACTATGGTCTGCAACAATACTAGTAGTGCTTTACATGACATAGTTTGTATAGACAGCTTCTTGGTCACAGTTTGGTCTGCTGGGTAAAATTGGACTACGGTTGGATTAAAGCTCTAAATTTTAGGATTTGGTTTGAGTTAGAATTTACTCACACTTCAAGCAAGGCATGATGAAACATTTCCATCTCTTAATTAAGACCAGAGCCATTTTGAGAGCTGCTAGGCTAATTCAAGTGACAATTTGACCCAAACTGAAGCTTGCTTTTTTCCTCACTAAAAACTTCAAAGCTTCCAGTCCAAACACAGCCGAAAGACGTCTGAACCATCTGAAAGCTCCTCATCTATACACAGTCACATGATTCTCCATTACCACGCTGGGGTCAGGAGTGCAATGAGAATGTGAGTTGAGAAACTCTTCCATCCATTATTCCAGGGGAATTCAATCATGTTGCTTAGCTCCAACTCTAATAAACTGGCCTTAACCAACTAATCAAGGTCTTTATGGTTACAAGCAGGTCGTCTGAAGCAGGTTGGAAGTAAATTTTGCTGTACAGTGGGTTGAAAACCTCTGCATTATTGTACTGATTTGGATGATGCGTTTTGGATGATAGTCCCCACTATGGGACGCAAGTATCCAGGGGTGCTGCTATAGTTTCAACAATTTCATTGTCTGCATCGGGCCCTCTGTCTGATCCCTTGGAATCGTCCTAATCTTCCCCCTCGTTACGGCACCCCTGCAATCCCCACAAGACTCATTTACCATTTTAACTAGAAAAAAAATCATTGGCCAACCAGCTTCACCAGTTTTGTTGATGTACAGCATAACTATATTGGTAGACCAGCACCAAACCAGTGCAAACCAGCATGGAAATTTATGCTGGTCTGTTTAGCAGGCTACTTACCATGGGATAAACTGATTTAAGATACGCAGGCAAGGATGGCCCAAGGTGAGTTGGGGGTGGAACGAGGCTTATCCTTGTCATCTTCACAGGGCTTCTCATCTTGTTTCACACACTACATTGCTCTGAAAGAATTCAACATGCTCCAAGAGTGGGAGTTACGTGAGGTTGGGGAAATTGGTGGGAACCCTTCCCAGAAATAACACATTTGTGGAAATCGGTGGAACACTGGGATGTATGAAGAACAAAAGAGGAATGGGAACTCGAGGAATGAGCATCAACAGTCAGAAATCGTTATAATTACAAGTTATCATTGTGTCCATCTCTTTTTTATCAGTGTTTTTAGATCTCTTCTCTAACATCGTGCCAATGCATGTGTATCCTTGTTCTTTGTCCACCTCATTTCCATCAGCAGCTTTCTGTCCCTTCCTCCGCTCAGCTTCTATTTTGCTTCCAGGATCTTGTCCATGTTTTTTTGTGGGTCACTTAGAAGTGGAAAATTAGCCTTGTTTCCTGAGGCAGGGATTCATCCCACTTATCTCCAAATTAGCTTTCAAAGTTCTCTATGATAATCGTACTGATCATCATGGTGAAAAGGGAGTCCCACTAACACACTATGAGACTGAAAATCTCAGGATAAGTGGTACATCACTGCAACATCATGGTCTTGCACACATCACTGATTAGCGGTCTGCTAACTTGATCCCTGTACAGAGAGGAGAGAGAGGCCGTAGGATCAGAACTCCTTCTCTGTAGGTCTAATCCCCATCTCGAGCAGGCAATACTGTGATTGGACAACCCACAGTCTCTAGATGTTTAAGTACTGCGGTAGTTACTCTGAGTTCGTGGAGTACCAGAACTTTGCATGTGTTGTCACTTATAGCGCTATCATTGCTAATAACAGGCAGGATTAGCTCTTCTTCTGCTTGATCTCATAATCCCCCTCTCTCTGCTGTCTCAGCTCATCACAATCCCAAAACCTTCATCATCTCTCTCTGCCGTGGCAGATCTGAAGGGTATTAAAAGGGAATTGACCTCATGTTTGAGGTTTCTGGCCCTGTTCTTTGTCAGGGAGCTCAGAGCTCATTACCACAATAGTCCTGCCAGACTTACAGTACAGTCTCATGAGTTAATGTCTTCATTTTCTGGTACTGCTTTAATCAATCCATCTATAATACTGCCGACACTTTCTACATTTCAGTACCAAAGATATGATTTTTAAAGTGACTTACAATGCATTTAAGGTATACATTTTGTCAATTCATGCATTCCATGGGAACTGAACACATGACCCTTGCATTGCTAGCACCATGATATCGTTTTTACTTTCGGAGCTACAGGAATGCCTTGAGCTATAGTGAAAGCGTCCCTGTTGACAAAACCCTGCTGGTCTCCCAGGCTGGTTTTGATGGTCTGGTTTAGCTTTTGTCAACTTGGGCTATTTTTATTGACTGATTAAAAGGGTCATATGACGATGCTAAAAAAGAACATTATTTTGTGTATTTGGTGTAATGAAATGTGTTTATGCGGTTTAAGGTTAAAAAAACACATTATTTTTCACATACTGTACATTATTGTTTCTCCTCTATGCCCCGCCTTTCTGAAACGTGTCATTTTACAAAGCTCATTGTTCTGAAAAGTGAGGTGTGCTCTGATTGGCCAGCTATCCAGTGCGTTGTGATTGGCCGAATACCTCAAGCGTGTGATGGAAATGTTACACCCCTTACCATACTGTGATGATGCCCTGTCCGGCCGGAGCGACGAGACAAAACCAATAAAAACCATTATAAACAAGACATTTGTTGCATCCAGTGGTGACATAATTACTGATTATAATGACTTATACTGTGTTTTTAAGCTTTGCGTTGCGTATCGCGCCACGTAAACATAAAACCATGTCTGCATTTGTGATCGGAGAAATGACAAACAACAAGCGCTACTCTACACTGCTCAAAACTCGCGTTTGAATCGTCAGTGGCAAATCCTTTAAATATGAAAACATACTTACAGGCTGTGAGTCAGAACAGCCGGCATTGTAGTCTACTCTACCAGGATCAGGAAATAGTCCTCCATAAAATCAGTTGCACACACACAAATATTTGGTTGAACTGTTCTGGAACAGTGTTGTAAATACAACTTAACCACTGATTTCTAGTTGTGTCCTCCTTTGGAAGATCAAACAAAGTAGTTTCGCTTTCACAACAAAACACAGTGTCTCCACGACATGGCGGCGGTGGCAACAATACTACAATGAGAATAAAAGTTACGCCTTCTTTCTTTGCGTGAACATTTGGGTGGCGTTATGCACATCTTCCCACATCATAACGTAGACAAGTGTTTAAACGAAGGGGGGGTGTTTAAACGAAGCATTTTAGGAGGGCATGGACGAGTCTTAATTTTATAAAGAATATCTCTTTGGGTTTGAGACGTTAGTCTTTGCAACTTTAGTGATCTTATCTATTCACGAACAGCTTGTAACACTCCAAAGAGAAAGGAAAATCGCATCATATGACCCCTTTAAGATTTTTTTTTTTGTGGCGTTTAGTCCACGTCTGTTAGATTTGAGGTCATCTACATGCTAGTGTATTACTAAAGGTTGACAAAATTAACTTTTAGCATGTATATATATATATATATATATATATATATATATATATATATATATATATATATACAGTATACTGTATATTACCTATATTACAGTCTTCATCTTCTCGGAAAGATGACTCATCTTACACAAAAAAAAGTTGTTAAATAAAATGATCTCTAGAATGAGCACGCCTCACTGTTCCACAATTGTTATCAACTTAGCAATAAACCAAATCGTGGTTTGACTTTTTGTCTTTAGTTGTGCTAACACTAATACTTTATTTTTATCAGCAGCATTGCAGAATATATTCATTTTGTGAAAAAAAATGATCTGGGCATTTTTAATGTACTGTTCAGTGTAAAATAGCTGAAGATGCGCTAATCCTAATATGCAAAACTATATAACATGAGCAGTATGCAAACTGGGATCGGAAAACAAACTCAGCCACCCATGACTTAGTCATTTCAGAGCATTGGTTGAATTCACAGATGAATCTTCTGCTGTGTGATCTCTGGGCAGAGAGCTGGCGCTGATGGATGGAGGGCAGTGTTTGATGGATGGGCAGTGGAGAGAGAGAGGGGATGTTCGGCACTGAAGCAGCAATAGGAATCTTGGCATGAAACCTGCTTCCTGCGTGAGCTGGCCTGCACTGCTCTGCGTTAATCTGACCTGGTCTTCTTCCCTGATGCGCCTGTAGGATTAATGCTCAGTTTGCATTTATCCATTTAACCCTCTTCCTCCCCTACCGCTCTCTCTACCCCCATCATAACACTCAACGCTGTGTCAAATTAGAGAAGGAGACAGAGAGGGTGAAGAGAGGAGGTATGCTGTAATTGCAACCTGATAGAGATGTTTTCACTTTCCACTTCTCTTTTCTTTTTTACTTTGCAACTTTAAAAAACTGAATTCAGGATGCCTAACAGGATGTAACTGATAAACTAAATTTAGCCATTGCTCTGTGAGAAATGACAGCCAGATTACAAGAGGATGTCACTTAAGGTTCATTTTGTTATTTTTAAATTGTCACATTGCTTTCTTCAGGATGATATGTTTTTGTCTGAGACAAACCAACTAATACCACAATACATTTCAGAATTCATCAAATCTATTGCTAATACTTACTTATGTTTGTGCTATTGTTATCACTCTAAAATTATGATGAGTGACCCCCCTTTCTGGTATATTATTGGTGGTAATGACACACTATCTATGATAACCTAAGACACTTGTGGCACAGCAGTGAAGCTTTGTATGTGTGTGTTTCTCTCTATGTTCCATAAGCACCATTTCCAGGGGCTTGAAACAGGAAGAGGGGCTGAGGTTAAATTTGGGTAGTGCACAAGACAATGTAGCCTCCATAAAACCCACATTGGGTCCCCAAATAGTTCTATGATGGATTTATAAACTACAGAAGGAGAGGGGAACGAACTGTTTATTTTAGATGTTTAGATGTGACCTTTTTTAAGACTGACCGCAACTTAAGACTTAAAGGGAAGAAATGACTACAGGAAGCCACAGGCTACCATGCCAAGAAAGACATAAACACAATAGAGGGAAAGGAAAGGAAAAAAAACCCAACAGGACAGAGTAAGTGAATGAGCGATAGGGTTAAGAGTTAACTTATGGTCATTTCTTCACGGGAGGAAGTTATTAAGAGTGCTTCATGTAGAGAACCATGAGCCTGAGCCATAGCCTGACACACACACACACACACACACACACACACACACACACACACAGAGAGAGAGAGAGAGAGAGAGAGAGAGAGAGAGAGACAGAGAACATGAGGTTCTTCAACCACACAAACGAGCACAATAGAAACTCAGTAACATTTAAAAAACCTGATCAAATAACATCGGTTCTGCCGTCATGTAACGAGGGTTAATATTACAACTGAATTCCCAAAACCCAGATCTGTCTGGGGTCGGAGGGTGGTTCGGGTGTCATAGGCTTTGGCAGAAATATGGAGTTCGTTTGTCAGGAGGAATGTGAGGCGACGGGGGTGCAGACGGTCTCATTAGGTCAGTGCACTGAAGTAGTTTGTTATTTACGGTGTGGGATTCCTACGTTTCAGCACTCACCACGTTTTCACTTGCAGACACTCTCTGAACGTGCTCACGGAGCAGCCACTGACCTAGAGCCGGTTGCAGTACACGTCTAAGCCTCAGACACCAACATGTGGACTTTAGTCAGGGTAGAGGTCTTTGACAAGAATGAAAACAAGGCTTTGAGAGAAGTTACGTACCTAAGTCAAATCAAAACATTGACAAAGGGCATTAAGACATTTAATAAATTGCACAGGTTAAAATTGAAGTAAATGGCCTTTTGTCCATGCAGGCAGTTAGCTTCCGTGCCATAAGTGACTCGTTTGAAGTGCTCTATATAAACTGCAAGTCTGTGGCAAACAAAACACACTTCAAAAAAGGACTTTTCACAGCTGGCCCATTTGGAGCGTTTGTTTCAGAAACCTGGCATGTTTTCTCTCTTAGTTTGGTTTGTTTAGGCATATATGAACACTGGAATCACACTCGGATCCACATCAAAATAAACTAAGATTGCCTGAACAAGGTCTCAAGTGCACTCTGACCAATGAAAGGACAGTTTTCTGCACATGTGACTTACATAAATACATTTTGATAAGCTTTGAAATATTGCCTTGTGAAAGCGAACCAAACCACAGAGAAAATGCAACATTGCAATAATTATTGAAATCCCTGTCTTTGGAATAAAGCAACTGTATACTGTATACTGTATACTAAATATTTTAAGACAAGATACATTTTCTTGAGAAGCAGCACTGTGTGATTAGACTTGTTTTAATAGGTTTTAACAGATCTTTTCTTTTGTGTTCCAAAAAAGAAAGTGTATAGGGTTGTACCAAAACACCAAGGCGAGTAAATAAGGACTGAAATTTCATTTTTTTAATGAGCTATTAATTAATTAATTAATTAATAATTGAAAAAAACAAACAAAAAAAACTGAACAGTTCAAACTTTAGTTTGGGGGCCAATTTTCACTATTAACTAACTATTAACTATACGGGCTTTGCTTCAATAAACCCCTAATTTGCTGCTTATTAATAGTTATTAAGGTAGTTGTTAAATTTAGGGATGTGTAGGATTAAGGGATCTAAAATATAGTCATGCAGAATAAGGCAATAATATATGCTTTATAATAACTAATAAACAGCCAACATGCACGTGATGCTAATAAGCAGCTAGTAAATAGTGAGAATCTGTCCATAAACTTAATTGTTACTCTTAAAAAACTAAAACTTAAAACCATAAATCTAAATATGTCTTATGCAATATTGCCAAAAAATGACAATTGATTCCACTGGAGTTTAGTATGATGCAAAGCTAATGTTCAGACTCTCAGGCACCTTTCTGCCATCAAATTGCTGCCTCCATAGGCAGTATACTATGTTTTGGAACAGCTGGCACACGAGGTTATCCCACATAGCTTCATTTTCATTTCCATCACACTAAATGTTGTGTTGACCCTGACTAATGTCCGTCTTTGTTATAATCCCAATATCAGATTTTCCCACCAGTAAACAGCATATAAAAACAAATTAATCTACCTTCTCAGCCAAGTCCTCTTAAGAATGAAACCTTCCTGCCTCATGTGGAGCTCTGCATGGCCTCTACTAATAGTACAAGATAGGAGCCTATTTTGGTGCTGTGTGCTGTTAATTACAGATACAGTACATCTCTCACATCCTCATGCATGGCCTGTGGGCTGCGTGTGACGTTACCCACAATGCCTTTGGTGCATCTGCTGCAGGGTTGCGTCCATGTATCTTATGCAATATTGCCAAAAAATGACAATTGATTCCACTGGAGTTTAGTATGATGCAAAGCTAATGTTCAGACTCTCAGGCACCTTTCTGCCATCAAATTTCTGCCTCCATAGGCAGTATACTATGTTTTGGAACAGCTGGCACACGAGGTTATCCCACATAGCTTCATTTTCATTTCCATCACACTAAATGTTGTGTTGACCCTGACTAATGTCCGTCTTTGTTATAATCCCAATATCAGATTTTCCCACCAGTAAACAGCATATAAAAACAAATTAATCTACCTTCTCAGCCAAGTCCTCTTAAGAATGAAACCTTCCTGCCTCATGTGGAGCTCTGCATGGCCTCTACTAATAGTACAAGATAGGAGCCTATTTTGGTGCTGTGTGCTGTTAATTACAGATACAGTACATCTCTCACATCCTCATGCATGGCCTGTGGGCTGCGTGTGACGTTACCCACAATGCCTTTGGTGCATCTGCTGCAGGGTTGCGTCCATGTAGATTCACACACCACAGACCACCGTTTAGGGAAACAGAGAGGGAGACATGGAATGCGAACATTTGCTGAGCTCCTTAAACTACACCAGAGAACAGGAAGCATTCATTTTAGTGACAGTACATACACTCTGCTGTCTAACCAGTGTTAGCTAGTAAGTAACTAGTAGTGCTGCCACTAAATTTCATGTTTTAGTAGCTCACCTGTTACACAGTAGTATAGTTTTCTCTCTCTCTATATATATGTCCTTTAGTGCAAATAAACTGCAATGTTTTCGGACACTTGATTGCATGTCAACTGCAATTTAATGGGAATTTATTTTACATTTTTATTAAATGTAATTAGAGTGTTTTTCACTCATTTAATTAAGACTTAAGTACATCTTATGTAGTTTCCTAATTATATTGTTTTGAAATATGGTTAAATTATGCTAAACCAAAATATACGTTATTGTCATTTCTATTGAAACTTGTATGTTGTCTATTAAAGTATTTTGATAATTATGAATTTGTAATGATTCAGTTGCAATTTAGAACAATTAAAACATATTAACTTTAAATGTAACTTTAACTTTAAAGCACACTACAGTTAAAGTTATAATCAAGTACTTTACATGTATAGGTATGATAGTCAACACATCAAAATAAGTGTCCTTAATTAAAAGTGCAACAAAATATTATTCAAGCATAATGACTTAAAGTACTATAAAGTGAAACTTTTCATTTGAAATTATCATTGTCATGACCGTGTGCTATCGTTAAGTAAATTTAAGTGTTTAAATACGTTTATTGTTAATTCATATAATATTATCTGCAAGTACGCTTTTGTAAAAAAAAAAAAAAAACACTTTTAAGACCTGAAGCAAAAAAAAAAAAAGCTGAATCAATAATTAAACCCATTCCTGTAATGTTTCTTGCTGGGGTAGCATTGAAAAGTCTATCCATTGTAGTCAACTCATTCATTTTATAAATTATCTTTTCACATTCAACAGAAGACAGAAAATCACAGAGGTTTGGAACAACATGAGGATGAATAAATATTGAAAGAATGGATGGCATATCCCTTTAAGAGAACGTTTTCATAAAGGCATTCTCTTCCACCTTCAGAATCAGATCTGACCACCTGTTTGCATGTTTTTAGTGCTTTAAAAGCATGTACAGTGAAATCAACAGCATTGCAGTACTAAAACTCATAAACTTCATCTCCCACGAGCCCTTACTGATGTCTCCACAGGTGACTTCAGAATGCGCCTATAAAATGTATCTTTCCTGTAAGCCAGAGGACCGTGACCTCAGCTCGACCCTGCTGCTCCCAGTGATTCATGGGTGTTCAGGAGGGATACAAGTGATTCCTCAGATTCCTCCGAGACCAGACACCAACTACAGCACAACACTCGGGATGCAGAGATCACACACCTCAGAGAGCACCGTAACTCAGAGTGAGTGTGTGTGTGTGAGGCAGAAAGAGAGGGAAGACAATGTAGTCTCACTCTACACCACAGACACATCTCACTGCTAATCCATTGCACTAACGTCCATGACCTCTTCATGTCTGCTGTTCAAGGTTTCAGATGCAGTGGGAAAGAGTGTGTGTGTGTTTTACAGTAAGTTCTTGGTGTTCTGTAAATCACTCCCTGTTTGAGCGTTGTGTGCTCCTGTGGTTGTGTTTAAAGTGAAACACATGGCTGTACTGGAGCAGACTTCTGCCCGAGTGTATCTACATAGACTGCATTAAAAATAAACTAATTCCTTAAACTATTCATTGTTATATACATGGGCTTGTTTTATATTTCAGTTAAATAAACTACAATCCAAGAAGCGTGGTAAATCTGCTCTGGAATACTTGTCAGCACATCTGCTGTTTTTTACACATAATATTTCATAATGACTTTTCCTTTTAAAATTCACACACGCAACCAAACACCCCAAATATGCTGCAACGCCCAGCAACAGCATAAAAAACACTTTGAACACCTTAGCAACTGCATAACAACACCTAGGAAACCGCATAGCAACATGCTATTACACACTTTATCAACCAAATAACATCATCCTAGCAACCAGCCACAGCATCCTAGCAACTGCACAGCGACACACTTTAAGACATTCTTAGTAACCACAACCTGTGTCAGAGAAACGACCCAGGACACACAAGCAACAGCATTTTAACACTTTTAAAAACTCTCAGAACGTTGTACCAACTGCATAACAATACCCTAGCAACACACTTACAGTAAAACACTCAAAACACCTTATGCAATCAAATATCAATGTATTATTCTCTCTGGAATACTTGATTCTGATTGGTCAGTCATGTAATTCCGAGGTGTGTTATTCCCCGATAACAACCATCATCATTAACAATGCCATATAACATACAGCTCAACCGGGTTTTTGAGGGCAGCGCTTCTTTCACGTATCTCATTTCAACTCAAACTATTTCTTGTATAATTATTTATTTATGTTGCAAGTACCTGTGTATTAAACAGGATATTGTAATTATTGCAGAATAAACCGCTTTAGGGTAATGCAAGACCACTCCACTTCGCATTGAGGTCTTGATCACCCTGTCGTTGGATGAATGGACATTATCCCTAACTTAGCAACCACCCATAACACCCTAGCAACTGCACGGTGACACACTATAGACACCCCTAGTAAGCACAATCTGTCTCCAAATAAAGACCTAGAACACACTAGCAAATGCATATTGACACTTTCAAAATACTCAGAACATCTTATCAACTGCATAGAAACACACTTAAAACACTCAGTGTCCTAGCAACCACCTGTAACACCCTAGAATCTGCACAGCAACATGCTATAAAAAAAAATCTGTCACTGGGTCAGTACCTTTTAAAAAGGTCCAAATGTGTACCATTGAAGTACTAATATGTACTTTTTAAAGTACTAGTATGTACCTTTAAGATACTAATATGCCTCCTTTTAGGGGGAGATAAGGTACAAAAGTGTTTTTGAAAAGGTACCGCCCCAGTGACAGCTTTCGTACCTTTTTTTCTGAGAGTGCACCTACAGTAGTCCTCTAGCAATCACTCAGATCAAGCTACCACATACTAAACCACTTAAACACACACTGGACTGACCCTTAAAGCACAAAATATGCAAAAATGTGCAAAGCTCGTCACAATGCTAAGATGTTGTAGGTGGTTATCAGGGCATTGCAATGTGATTTCTAGGGTGTTATGAATGATTTTAGTTTGTTGCTCTGTGGTTGCTAAAATTCCAGAGTGTTTTTAAGAGTCAAGGATCAGTGTGTGCTCATGATCTCACTCCTCAGCTGCATGATCAGTGTTTTGACTCCAGTATTGGTGATGGGTGTTTAGGTGAAGGCTGTAGTGTCTCTGGATCCCTGCAGTCTGTCAGACAGTCAGACAGTCACACTGACCCTCAGCTTTGGACTCAATGCTTTAACCCAAACACTCCCACTATTTACTTTGGCATCTGCGCCTGAAATAAAACTACAAACTTCAATATCATTTTTCACTACTCTGCTGTGAATTGTGAGAGTATTTCCATTTGTTCAGGGGTGGGCTGGATGTGATGGGAATATGTGTGTGTGTGTGTGTGTGTGTGTTCAAGAGAGAAAGAGAGAAGATAGTTGGGATTCTGTGTGGATGGAACGTCAGTCTTTAGCAATGCTTGAAACAAAACAAAACACAAAGCAGAAATAATATTGTCTATGATAATGTGAGAACGTCTCATTATGAAACTGCAGGAGCCACTACGACCACACACACACACACACACACACACATACACACACGTTGGTATTGACCGAGTGCAACGCCAAATGGTGAGCTACTGGCGCTACCTGTTGCTATTTTTAATCCAACACAACTCGGACATTATGTGGCTTTTGGTTGTAACTATATTTCAAAGAAAAGTAATTATGAAATTAAATATAAAGATGTAAATCCTAATTAAGTAGGTAAAAAAACCCTCTTATTTCAGCAATATGCATTTAATTTCAATCGTATTTTAATTTAATTGTAAATTAAAACATTCAGTTTGCACATAAGTATATTATTTCTGTAATAAGTACTCTTTTTAAAAGTATGCTAAAGTGTATTTCTTTTTCACAAAGGAATATATGTTCATATCTACATGAATACACTGGACAAACTTTTTTTATGTTTTTTCTGAAAACACGCTCTTTACTAATCTCATTTGCACAAAAGATGCAGATTTTGTATTGCTCAAATAGCATCAAAATGCATGGGAACTGCCAACACAGAAATGCAAATCTGCAATAATTCAATAATGAACCAAGGTATGTGGAGACAGAGTCTCTGATGATTCACACTCATCACTAATGAGCCCATGAGCCCCCTCTCTCTCTAGACAGAAGAAATGGGAGACAGTGAGACACAAAAGCATCATGGTGTTTGGGAGGGACTTTCACATACAGCTGCATACATTGAGCATCAGGGGGTCTTGTGTGTGTGTGTGCGTGTGTGTGTGTTTATTGACCCTCTGTCTCCCCCCTGCTGTTCGGCCCGGCCTGCAGCGCTAATTGAATTCACTGAGAACAAGTGGCCATTAATGGAGCTGATAACGATGTACACAGCAAGAGCAGAGACCAATGAGCCTGATGGACAGACTCCAGCAGCGGACAGCAAGATAAAACATACTGTCCTGAGGAACCACAGAGGAACTCTACATAGATACTCTATTGTGCTGTCCGTCTGTGAAGGGAAGCAATAAAGCAATAAACAATCTGGGCATGTCGAGCCTTACAAAAATAGCAAAAGTGACAGAGACTAAGCAAAAGATGGGAGTTTGTGTTATGTAATTATTTCTTTTTCTTAAACATTAGTGGCCAACTTGGAGATTTTGGGCTATTTTGCTTCCATAGCATGTCGTCTTGCAAGACTCATGGAAAGAAAACATCCAAAATGCACATGCAAATGTTTATTTTATTACATTTCATCTATTCTCTTTGAATTAAAATGCATATATTTAAAGGATGTGAGTTTCTCTCTCTCTCTCTCTCTTTCCACTTCAGTAGCACCTACACACACCAAACTTACAGTTTTATTCCTATCTATATTCTGAAGGTTTTTACAGAAGGGTTTGCTCATATATCATTTGACTATGTTTCCCCTAACAATATGGTGTTTTATCTATCTATCTATCTATCTATCTATCTATCTAGGAAAGTTTCCTTAAAGGAAAATTAACAATTTGTTATTATTGTATATAGATAGATGTTTGTGCTGCTCTTTTCCATAAAATGAAAGTATATTTATCCACCAGGGACTGAAAAGCTGAAAAAAGGACAGAAAAGAACCACAAAGCTTCATTAAAGTTAGTGATCCATACTGTATGGACATAAAAGTGTTTCCATTCATCCATTTCCTGCTGTCACTTCACTTACATTTTTTTTTTCATAAAAATACTCATATTTTATTAAAACCATATGTTAATTTATTTGTGTATGACTACAAACAACATTCTGTGGTGGTAGGATCACACACACACACACACACACACACACACACACACACACACACACACACACACACACTCTGGCTCATCTTTTGTATTTGTAACCCAAAGTGTGTGAGAGGTTTTGACCTCTGCCCATGGAAGTTTTAATATCTCTCTGTTCTCTCTCAATGATGTAATATCTATGCCATGCATATTTTAAGACTTCATAACAGTCCTTTTGTGTTTATGTAGGCAGTTTACTGCAGTCAGACTAGTCATGTGCTGCCTTATTAAAACTATAAATGTGTGAGGACCGAGAGAGCAGATAGATGGCTGATGCTTTGTGTGTGTGTTTCTAAAATATTCACATCTGTTTATTTATAATGGACATCATGGACACATTAAAGGAATAATTAGTTAATAAATGAAAGCTTTTAAAAGCTTGGGTGAGTTCAGATTAACAGGGTTGATTGGGAGGCAGGTGTGGAGTGTGATGAACTGTCAGCTGGGTTTGATGCTTTAGGGCCTGTTCACCCCAGGAGTTCATACCAAATTCACATCAGAACTATTTACATTGGTACTAAGGGACTCAAAGTGTGCCAAGAAAATATCCCCCACCCCATTACACCACCAGCAGCAGCCTGGACCTTTGATACAAGGCAGGATGGATCCATGCCTTCACGTTATTACAGTTTTTCTCAGTCGCTTTGGTGCATTTCTCACATCACTATTTACATTTGCACAACAATTAGTTCAACCTCCACAACATTTAGTCATGTGTGCACATCATAGTAGCAGTTTCTCATTCCTTCGAACAAATTGCAAATGCTTTTTGAACATGCATCAATTGCTTTCATACAACTCTCTGCTGTTTTATAACATTATCATTTGCTTATGTCATGTCAGTCAAAATTAACTATACTTGTGAATGCTGAATAATAGTCATTCCATATAAAACTAATAGTCCTCATTTCATTGCTTGAGTCATTACATACAAAAATGTTGAACTAGTTGTCAAAATCTGTCAAGCAAATTCTACAAATTTTAGTGTACAGTAGTGTTACAGTAAAGATTTGCCATATTTACTGTAATTTTACTCTTCACCATACAGGATTGCAAGCCAACCTTGAAGAGGTGGAAGAGGGCCCATTTTTACTCCGCAACAAGAGGAAGCCATTTGTGCAATGGTGATTGCAAACAATGCCATAAGGTTGAGAGAGATACAAAGTGCTGTTATAGAGGATGACAACATCTTTGGGAATATTGAATCTGTTTCAGTCGCTACAATTGACAGAGTGCTCAGGAGGAATGAAAGAAAGAGCATATGCAGTAAAAATGTGAAACGTACATATTCAGTGTCTTGTACTCAGTTACCTCACTAAATACAGTAATGTGTAACTTTACTGTATTTTTCAAATGGCTGTGCAAATAGTGTATATAGTGCTGTCTTGAGCATTTTCAGGTAGTGTCACCAAGATCTGACTTTTTTGCTTTGGAAAACAATGACAGAGTAAACTGTCATAATGAAAACATGGCAAAGCCATTTGACTGTCTTGTTCATAAACAATGGTGTCAGGACTTTTCATCTTGATAACACTGACACTTTCATTGACATGAATAATTGCTTTTGAGGAATGACCTGTCCATTTTGAGCAAGTGACACGCTTTTGCAGGTTATCAACTAGGTTTTGCAGTTTGTACTAATTGTTTTGAGAACTGCATTAACTGTTGTGCAAATGTAAATAGTGATGTGAGAAATGCACCAAAGCGACTGAGAAAAACTGTAATGGCAAATTCTGACCCTACCATCCGAATGTCGTAGTAGAACACTATCAGACCAGGCAACATTTTCCAATCTTCTATTGTCCAGTTTCGGTGAGCCGTGTGAATTGTATCCTCAGTTTGGTGTTCTCAGCTGGCAGGAGTGGCAGCAGTGTGGTCTTCTGCTGCAGTAGCCCATCTGTTCCAAGATTCAGTGTGTTGTGTGTTCAGAGATGCTCTTCTGCAAACCTCGATCATAACAATTGGTTATTTGAGTTGCTGTTGCCTTTCTATCAGCTCAAACCAGTCTAGCCATTCTCCTCTGACCATTTTCAAGGCATTTTCACCCACACTGGATATTTTCTTTTTGTCGGATCATTCTGTGTAATCCCTAGAGATGGCTATCCCAGAATGATCTCATGAAATATCTCATGAAAATCCCAGTAGATCAGCAGTTTCTGAAATACTCAGACCAGACCATCTGGCACCAACAACCACGACACATTCAAAGTCACTTAAATCAGCTTTCTTCCCCATTATGATGCTCGGTTTGAACTTCAGCAGATCAAGTTGACCATGTCTTCATGCCTAATTGCATTGAGTTGCTGCCAGGTGATTGGCCAATTATATATGAGCAGTTGAACAGGTGTACTTAATAAAGTGGCTGGTGAGTGTTAATATTAATTTATTTATATAATATTGTCATTGCACCCCCATGATAACGCTCTGCTGGAGGGCTCCATGGCTGACATCACCCTGTGATGCCCTTGGTTGTTACAACATGCTCTTGTCGTTCATCTTCTCATATAACCTTATTCGAATCTGGGAGGGTGATGAATGAAAAACAGCTTTCATCACACCATCAGGCTACTACAAATACCTTGTTATGCCGTATGGACTGTCAAACTCACCCACCGTCTTCCAGGGATTCATGAACAAGGTGTTCCGGGAATTCCTCCATTGCTTTGTCATCGTCTATATTGATGATATTCTTATCTATTCCCGGAACCATGCAAAACATCGCCACCACGTAAAGCAGGTCATCCAGAAACTTTGAGAATACCATCTGTACCTCAAGCTCAAGAAGTGCAAGTTCCACCGTTGCACTGTCCACTTCCTCGGATACAACCAGCATGGCATTCGCATGGACCAGGGGAACGTACAGGCAGTTGAGGATTGGCCACAACCCACATCCATCAAAGAACTGCAGTGCTTCTTGGGATTTGAAAACTTCTACAGGAGGTTCATCAGCAACTTCAGCAAGATCTGCTCACCGTGTTGTCTCAGCGGCAGGGTGAGCCTCCCAAATTCCATCCATGTGCCTTTTACTCTATGAAGCTGTCACCGGCGGAGTGCCCCAGTTCATCTCCCGAGTGTGGCACGCCTTCTTCCAGCTACTCCGAGTTACTCTGAGTGGACGATACAAGAGATCAGGAGATACCTGTGGTCATTTTGTCATGAAAATCAAGACAGCTGGAAACGTTTTCTTCCGTGGGCTGAGTATCCACAGAACTCTCTTCATCAAGCCGCCACAGGATTAACACAGTACCATCCAGGCCAGAAGGTCTGGCTCTCAACCAACATCCGTCTTCAACTGCCCTGTAACAATCTCACCTTCATTTCACGTTTCATTGCTCAAACCATATACTAACTCTCTGATTCCATCTTCTCCAGGGTCTGGTGCTGATGACATACCTCCTTCTCCTCCTGTGGATCCTGCGGAGGAGAACATCCACAGAGTCAACACCATCCTGGACTCCCGATGACAGGGCGGCCAACTACAATAACTCATTGACTGGGAGGGATTTGGCCCAGAGGAAAAATCTTGGGTTGCCCGGGAAGACATTCTGGACCCATCTCTGCTACTCAAATTCCACTCTAATCATCCAGATCGTCTGGCACCGAGAGGCAGAGGCCATCCCCGTCATCTGCCGCGGTCATCAGGAGCTGCCTGTGGAGCGGGAGGGGGAGGGGAGGGGAGGGGAGGGGGGGTATTGTCACAGAGTCAGCAACATCCAAAGCACCATGTCCCTACACTCCGCCCACTCGTTCCCAATCTCCAGAGTTCTGATCACCTGCACCTATCACAGCCAATTACCACACACCATATAAGCCTGCTCACTTCAGTTCAGTGTTGTCTGGTCTCGTCGTTCACTTGAACGCTTATCTCACTACTTTCCTGTATGGACTTACCTGAACGATCTCTTCTGCCTTCTTCTGTCTTCAACAAATCTGCATCCAGTTACCTAATTTGGTTCACCACCTCCATTGCATCCAACTTGCTAAAGATATGACTGTTATTCTATACCATTACCTCTGCCTTGATCCATTTACCATTTACTCATCTGCTATCTGCATTAGACTACCACCATGCAATCAAACCTGTTTTCTAGAATTACCTTGTTCTGTGACAAATATATTATAAAATGTAAATTATTGCTGTGATCAAAGCTGAATTTTCAGCATCATTACTCCAGTCTTCAGTGTCACAGGATCTTCAGAAATCATTCTAATCTGTCATTACACAGTTTGACCCTTGACATTAAAATCTATCTTGGAGTGGGAATGAACAATGCACAGATTGATAACAGGAAGTGCATGTATCCTAGTGTCCTCATTTATAATGTCATTCATAAAGACAGCATAGCTGAATTTTTTAAAGATCTCATAAATTCAAAACAATCTTCTGACTTTTATTCTTTCCATGTCTACTGTCATATTATCAATATGCTAGTGTATTCCAAAAAAAAAATAATCTAAATAATAATAATAATTGCACAGGTGTATGTTATTTTTTTTCCAATTAAATGCTTTCTAGAATAAGAACATCATGAAAGATAATTTACTTCCCAAAAGTCTTTGCACACTGAGGTTTTCCAAACACAATGAAGAGAATAAATCTCATTCTTTAAGATCCTGAACATCAGTTGAAGAAGTTCAAAGGAAGATGGATTTTGAAATCTAAGTGTGAAGGGTCAGGTAAAGGTCATAGTTTCCTTCATAGTTTGAAGTCTCTGCCAAGCATAGCTCCATCACCTCTCCCTGTGCCAGGCATTCATTTTGTTAGCCCTCCCATCTTTTAGGAGAAATCTGCATTCTTCTGCTCACTGTGTGACCCTGTGACCGCAGCGCACTCACACTCACACTAAAAGCTGTCAGTATTGGCCTCCCTGCTCTGTTGCTCTGCATCTGTCTTGTGTCTGTAACTCAGAGGTGTGTGGTAATGGGATTTGGCTGCGGGGAGTCTGTGCATCTATTTCCACCATTAAACTGGTTTCAGGTGCTACTTTGCTGTCTGTCAGAACCAGCAAGAGTAATGAAGCCTCTCAGCCTGTGTCTCTGTCCTTCTAATCAGGGGTCAGGAGAAACTCACACTCTAAAGACAGCCTCTGCCCACTGTAATAACACTCATGTCCCTTCATACAGTGATTTACATCATTTTCAGGAAACTCTTCTCTTTGAGTTCCCATAACATATTACTCATTTAATTAAGTCACTTTATTTGACAGATGTGTCCTTATTAATGCCAAATAAATGTTTTAAATACATACATTTTAATTAAGTTAGATTTTTTTTTATTACAATATCAACTAATTGCTGCCATCATCCACCACTAAAATGAATAAATAAATAAATAAATAGATAGATAAATAACATTGCAAAATGGGTTGGAAATAATAATAATAATTATAGATAATAATTGCAGGAGTTTGTTTTAAAAGAAAATACAATTTCAGTTTTTCTGCCTAAAAATTAAAAAAATAATTCTATCAGAATTTCTGTTTCTTTTATTTGTCTGTGAAATTTACTAGCATTTTCTGAGTTAAAATTGTTTATACACCATTTTTTATTATATAAAAAATATATTATATTATTAAAAATACCCTTGCTACGTGTACTGCGTTAAGCTAACTGACTTGTTACAGCACTTGCATATCATTGCTCTCTTGTTGATTTTGACTGCTTTTATTGTCCTCATTTGTAAGTCACTTTGGATAAAAGCATCTGCTAAATGATTAAATGTAAATGTAAATTACATATAAAAAATAATAATACAAAAATTATTTTAATAGTTAAAATAAATAAATAATTCACATACAAATGGCAGTCATACCCAAAATGAGCTCTTATTAAAAACCTAAACCATGAAAATTACATACATGATTTTATTGACATCTAAGAAAAAAGCTAATAACTTTCCATTCATGGAAAATCTTTTAAAGCATCCATTCATGCCTGTGGCGAAGAAACAAATTTGTCACAGGCTTTTCAATAAACTTTCAATATTAATCATATGTCATCATTACAGATTTTCAGAAAGGTCAAATTGTCAGCGTATTACAGTGGTGAAATTATCCTTAAAATCAAAACCTGCTGGTCTGGTTAAAGATATATTGGCTGTTGTGAGACAATATGTGTAATATCTGGTCCGTTCTGTTGTCAGTTGATTGCAGTACTCTGATCGCTCAGTGCAGCTGTAGTTGCTGGCTATCATTGACAGAGTAATTGACATTGAATAGTATGTCTCTGAGATATGAGATCTCTGACTCAGTGAGGGCAGTTATAACTCTAATTAATTGTGACTTGAGTGAAGACACAGATGTCAGTGAGGAGAACTGAAATGCTTCAATCTCATAGTTCTGCTATAACATTGGTCCTTAAAATTTGTCGAGACATGATGGAATAGCCAAACATGTCCTTCTCATCATGTGCACACAGATCAACAATTAAAAATAGTGAAAGAATGCAAAAATGCATTTGTCTTAAACTTCTGTTACAACTTCTATTAAACTTAAAGTATGTCTTAAACCATTTATATTTGATAAGCTCCTATCTTGTAAAGGATATGAAAAAATATCTTCATTTGGGGGCTGTTCACAGCAAATATTAATATATGCAAATTAATTGCAATTAAAAGTGGCTATGACATAAAATGAACTGTGCTCTAAAGATGAATGGATGCAGTGCCAAATCAGTGGAACCATAAAGAGCAAACCAGTGGGTAACGATCAGTAAAAGTGGTTTCTGTACTTTGCTGCGAGAACTGAGATGGGTTTCACACATGCTGGGGTTGACAAAGGGCTGAGAAGAGGGTATACAGTCTAATAAACCAGCAACTTACCACTGCCCTCAACTAATGGATGACCCTGAGGAGAAAGAGAGTGAGAAGGTGATGTTGCTTTGACACTAGTGGATTTGGGACAGACCCAGCTTCAATTGACCATAAAGTTTGGTTTGTTTAAATGGAGGTTCCTGTGACAGAAATGGAGAAAAAACCTTGGGAGAAACCAGGCTCAGTCGGGGGGCCAGTTCTCCACTGGCCAGACGAAACCAGCATGATGTGGTTTAATTCCAGGCTGCAACACAGGTGCAGAGGTCTTGTCTGGTTCCCATTGTCTTGTGCCGATGGTCGTCGAGGTGACGAGATCTTCACAAGGGATCTGTCTCTGGGGCGCATCTAGTTGACATGGTCTCCGCTGACATTCAGGGCTGTAGAGGTCGTCTCTAGGTGCTGATCCACCATCTGGACTGGATACAGATTGGATCTGGGTGGCTACGGTGACCTCAGAATAAGAATGAAAGAGACTAATATTAGCGTAGATGCCATTCATCTTACATTGTAACGAGTACATCGGGTGTTATGGGAAGTGTCCCCGGTTGTTCCGGTTGACCTAATTAATGCAGCCTAACAATCCTTTAATGGATTTGAATTATAGAAATGTGATAGTGTGTTGTGTATGCCAAGTTAAAGAGATGGGTCTTTAACCTAGATTTAAACTGACAGAGTGTGTCTGCCTCCCGAACAACACTAGGTAGATTGTTCCAGAGTTTGGGCGCTAAATAGGAAAAGGATCTGCCGCCAGCAGCTGATTTTGATATTCTAGGTATTATCTAATGGCCAGAGTTTTGAGATTTGAGCGGACGGGAAGGACTATAATGCGATATGACCTCGCTCAAGTATGGAGGAGCTAAAGCGTTCAGGGCTTTGTAAGTAATTTGCAATATTTTAAAATGTATTCATTGTTCAATCGGGAGCCAGTGCAGAGTTGACAGAACCGGGCTAATTTGGTCGTACTTCCTGGTTCTAGTAAGAACTCTAGCTGCTGCATTTTGGACCAGCTGGAGTTTGTTTATTAAGCGTGCAGAGCAACCATCCAATAAAGCTTTACAATAATCTAACCTTGAGGTCATGAACGCATTAATTAATGTTTCTGCATTTGACATTGAGAGCATAGGTCGTAATTTAGATATACTTTTAAGATGGAAAAATAAAATTTTTTTGCAAAAAAAAGTTTTACAAATGCTAGAAACCTGGCTTTCAAAGGAAATATTGCTATCAAATAGCACACCTAGATTCCTAACTCATGACGAAGAATTGACAGAGCAGCCATCACGTGTTAGACAGTGCTCTAGGTTAGATTTTAGGTCCGATAATTAAAGAAACCTGGCTTTCAAAGGAAATATTGCTATCAAATAGCACACCTATTGCTAACTGATGACGAGGAATTAACAGAGCAGCCATCAAGTGTTAGATGGTGTTTTAGGTTATTACATGCAGAGGTGTTTGGTCCAATAATTAACACCTCTGTTTTTTTCAGAATTTAGCAGTAGGAAATTACTAGTCATCCAATTTTTATATCAACTATGCATTCTGTTAGTTTTGCAAACTTGTATGTTTTTATCGGGCCGCAAATAAATATAAAGCTGAGCATCATCAACATAACAGTGAAAGCTAACACCATGTTTCTTGATGATATCTCCCAAGGGTAACATGTAAAGTGCAACAGTCCTAGTACTGAGCCTTGTGGCACACCATACTGTACTTGTGATAGCAGAGAATGAGTGGAATTGTTCCTCGGGTGATCTATAGTGCGTTATCTGATGCGATACTGTGGCTGATGGGTGCATGGTTAAAATTTTATATCCAATTGTATCGATCTTGGAAGTACTTTCCCGCCATGCAATACAAAATACCTCTAATTTTGTTTTCTTCCAGCTGCGCTCATTTTTCTGGGTTGCTCTCTTTAAGGCGCGAGTGTGCTCGTTATACTACAGTGTCGAACTGTTTTCCTTAATCTCACATTTTTCTGAGCTGTTGGATATGCTGAGGAATTGAGACAAGTCAGGAAGATTATTTACAAAGCAGTCTTTTGTGGTAGAAGGGATGGTTCTACCATATTTGTAACAAGGAATTGAATGTGCAGCTTTAGCTATATGGAGTATACATGAGATTAGATAATGATCCGAGATGTCATCACTCTGCTGCAGAATTTCAACGCCATTAACATCAATTCCATGTGACAGTATTAAATCTAAAGTATGATTCTGACAATGAGTAGGTCCTGACACGTGTTGTCTAACCCCAATGGAGTTCAGAATGTCTATAAATGCTGATCCCAAGCTTTTTCATTATCAACATGGATATTAAAATCACCAACAATTAAGACTTTATCTGCAGCCAGTACTAACTCAGATAGAAAATCAGCAAATTCTTTAATAAAGTCTGTATGGTGCTCTGGTGGCCTGTATACAGTAGCCAGTACAAACGTCACAGGGGATTTATCATTAACACTTGTTTCTCTGGGTAATGTTATTTGAATCACCATTTCTTCAAACGAGTTATACTTGAAACCATAGCTCTGAGAAATACTGAAAATATTATTATAAATTGTACAGGTTTCTGTCAAATAGATCACATCTAAGTTATGATCTGTGATCATGTCATTTACAAAAAGCGGGAAAGGGATCTAATATTCATTAAGCCAAGCTTTGTCATTTGTTTATCTGTATTATATCTGTTTTTTATTTGTTGAACATCAATAAACAGACACGGTCTCTACTGAAAATTAACTGACTTCTGTGATGTGAGGCGGCTAGCAGATGGTTGGTTTAGCCAGTCTGTCTGCTTCCTGACCTGGGCGCCAGTTAGTCAAGTACAAACTCTAAGACTATGTGCCATATTTCTAGACACCACCCCTGGAGGGATGAAGGCCATCTCTTTTCAACAGGTCAGGTCTGCCCCAAAAACTCGTCCTATTGTCTATAAAACCTATGTTATTCTGTTATTATTACATGAAAAACATTCCTTCCAGTAAAACACACACCACTTTTTTATTTATTTATTTACTTATTTAACCAGGAAGGTCCCGTTGAGATACAATACCTCTTCTACCAGGGAGTCCTGGTCAAGATAGGCAGCAAAGGATACATTTACAAAAATTAAATACAAAATACACATCACCGCACAATAAACAAACATAAAACACAATTTCCTAAAAACAATACAAATCCTAGTCATTTAATAAAACATGTACACTGTTCTATATAAACAGACTTTAACATATTTTTAAACATAGCAAGAGATGGTACAGATTCCATATATAATGTACCTTGAAGTTCATTCCATGCATACGAAGCATAATTAGAAAATGCAGAACGACCTATCTCTGTATGAAAAATCAGCATCTTAAGTAAGAGTTTATCTGTTGATCTGGTATTATAAATATTTGTGCAGTATGTCAACAAACTAGATATATAATGTGGTAATTTACCCACTAAAGATTTTAAAATAAAAATTAACATGTTTTTTTCTCCTTAAGCACAAAGAAGTCCAATTTGTCATTTCATATAAATTACAGTGATGTTTGCGGACACTTGTACCAGTAACAAATAGTAAAGCAGAATAATAATTTTTTTTCAAAACATTCAGAGATGCATGCATATAAATTATATTTCACTTCTCAGTCTAGTTCAATTCTTTGCATTTCTCAACAAGAAATGGTGTTTTGGAGATATAGCATACATTGGCATTTAGCTAAGTGTTGCTAACATGTTTTAGCATGTTTAGCACTTGCTGGCATATTTTGATATTTTGCTAGAAGTCTAGAAGTGCATCTCAGTATAAAATATAGCACTTCCTGTTGCCAGTAGGTGGCACTATAACTGAATATTGGCGTGTAGATGTGTTCAGGCCAGGACCCAAACATGTGAAGTTTAGGGCAGACTGACATTGTATGCCTGAGTTTTTTTTTGTTTTTGTTTTTTGTCAGTTTATTTGTCAGGTCGCCACAAACAGACCCTTCAACGAAAACTCAAGATCTTCACATTTTAACATCATAAAGGCCTTTAGATTAGACTGACTACTGTAAATATAATGTTGATCGGATTAAAATGCTAGGAGGAGTTTGTTAAAGTCTGTGTAAAGCAATGTTAAATGTGTTTAGAGTTTGTCATACCACAGAAAAATGTGTTAACCACCCAGCCAACTTTGAATGATAAAAAAGCCAAGTAAATAAAATAATTTATCAAAGTCTTGAAAAAATAAGCAGCATTCTCTGCTCTCAAACGCTGGGGGCGTGTCCACTCTCAGCACCGAAACCACGCCCACTCGCGGGAAAGCTGCCACTTTGTAATGTGTTTTTAGCAATACATTTCTAACATTTATAATGTGTTTAGAAACGATTCTCTGAATTGTCTTTACACGGACATTAAAGTACAATGACTTAAAATTGAAAAAATTTAAATGGCTGACTTCCTGCTGGGTTTAGGATTTTGCTCCTGGAGACTTTTTTTTAGGTATTGACATGTGTCTACCGAATTTCGTACATGCATGAGAAATGTTCCGAGTAGGGCAATTCGTGAAATTTTGTAGCTGGTGCTACTGAGCCATTTTGCCACAGTGAATTCTGAAAATGTAAATTTCAGATGTAAATTTTCACCACTTCTGACACATGTGCAAAGTTTCATGTGTTTTCAATGTTCAGGCCCTCAGAAATGTGATTCATTTCAGAGGAGAAGAACAAATGGAGCAATTCCAAGAGGGTCCTCGCACCATCAGTGCTCAGGCCGTAACTAAGTACATTACAATCAAATTGTCCTATACTTGATGGAAAATAGGTATTGAATTGAATGGAGAGACACAGAGAGTAAGTTAGTTAGTCAGACATGATAACTTATAAATGTGAGATTAAAACACAGTTTCGTCTGTGAGAACTTCACGTAACACATGATCACAAATCTAAAACATGTATACAGTTGATTAAAGCATTGAATTTATTTCTCTTTCAGTGTGTGTGTGTGTGTGTGTGTGTGCGCGTGTGTGAAGTTAATTAAACCCTTGTGATTGCCTTTGGGAGCCTTTAATTACACTCGTCAAATCATAATCCTCTCTCTGTGAGTATGTGTGTCCCTTAATCTATGAATAATCCCCTGAAACTCTCAACACGGTCCATAAATATATGAATACATCAAGTTTTAACATAAGCTCAGCTCTATCTCTCTTTGTCAAGTCTGTTGAGTTGTATGATGACTTATGCTTGTGATATTTCAGAGATTCTGCATATACTGTATGCCATAGCCATTCATGTAAAACCAAACCATGCTGAACCTTTAGGAAAAGAAGAGGCAATTAAAAAAAGTCTTCTGTAATGTATACTGTAAAATTATCTCTCTCTTTAGTTGTTTGGTGTTGTGATTCCCAGTCACTGAAGTATGTACTATTCTCAGTCATAACTCTTTTCCAGCATTAAGCAGCTGCGCAGCACTGCATTTTTTAACTGGATTCATAAAATGCTTTTTTTCTTCTTTTTCTTTTTTACAGGGAAGGCGAGAGATGTTGTCCGAGATCATTAGCTGTGTTTTGCTGCTAATGTACAGTCAAGTCTTGTTTTGATTAAAACCAGCAGAATTTAACTTTGTTCACAGCCCAAAATGGTTCAAGGCTAAGGATGAGAATCGCCTTTGATTCAGCAGTAAAACAGGTTGATTTATTGCCCTGGTTGGGTGGTGATATGAGAGCAGATAGCAGGGAGGGCCAAGGCTCATTCACTCCATTTATGACACAGATTGCAAAAATAACATTCTTCCAGTGCTCAGACAGAACATGGGCCATAATTCATGGATCACGCACAGATCTCTGGGCTCTTGATAAATTGTCGACTGATCAGCACAAATACTACACGAGACAAA
Organism: Sinocyclocheilus grahami; assembly: GCF_001515645.1. Lineage (NCBI taxonomy): Eukaryota > Metazoa > Chordata > Actinopteri > Cypriniformes > Cyprinidae > Sinocyclocheilus > Sinocyclocheilus grahami. The sequence goes on from NW_015506682.1 coordinate 386,888, forward strand.
AAGACAGAACTTTGCCAGTTAAAGGCGGTGTCCCAATATCCACTTTCCAAACTGTCATATGTAGGGTCACAGGGATGCTGGAGCCTATCCCAGCAACTTGAGCCATAGGCAGAAAAAACAACTTCCAACCATCCAATTAACTAACCCTGTCTTCTGTCTTTCAAAAACACCCAAAGGAAACACCAACACTGATTACTGATCTGAGCTTATGCACTTGCTTTTTGAGTGAAAACAGCATTATTTGTGGATAATTTTGGTAATATTCACTCTAAAACTTAGGTGAATACGTTAAGATCTGTGAGGCCTATGATCAGTCACTCAGTCAAGAAATACAAAACCTGTGCTAATTGAAAGAAAACAAGTTGACAGAAAGATTGAATCCAATATTTGTTGATAATATAGCAAAATTAACGATTAACAAGCCATTTTTAAAAGGCCATTTTTTTTGACCAGGAACACCAAATTAGGTAAAGATTTTCAGCACAGCACAAGAGTGAAATCTCACCCTCTTTTGTCAAAGGAACGTCACATTCATTGATCAAGAATGAAAGAGGGATAACAAACTAAACGATTGCATCTGACACTTCACTCTGATCCTTCTGATTTCCCAATGGTCATGTAAATAAATTTAAAAATCAGCTTGTATACTGGCCTAAAACATGTCAATATCCATTAGTCATGAAACAACATATGTTTTTAAGGGGGCCTTACACAACACCATTTTCAACTAAAAATGAGCCATTCATTTATATGACAACATCGTTTTGGGGGCCTGAAAATACAACCTTTTGAAAACGGGTTTAAATTGCAATTAGAAAAAACAAAAACAAAACAAGGGTATTATCTCGCGTTGAATAAATAATACAGCATTTTAAGTCATTTTCATGGATCTATGTGAACAGGGAACGTTTTGACAACGTTGCTGTCTGTACACGAAAAATACGAAGGAAAATCTTTTTTTCCATTGTCGTGTAAACATACCCTCAAACAAATATTGTCCTTACCATAAACCGCAATCCAAACCATTAACAACCCATAAAATCAGAAAGAAATTATAGTTTCAAAACATTTTGTTCAAGCCCCAAACCCCAGTTCTAACTTGTGCAATTTGGCAAATCACAATAACTAGACAGCCACATCATGAATTGGAGGGCCAGTGTTCTGCAGATTTTGCCATCCAGCTCCAACACACTTACCTGGAAGTTTCTACTGAGTCTGAAGTCCTTGGTTACTTTGGTTCAGGTGTGGGATCTAATCTCTGCAAGACAGTGGCCCTCCAGGAACAGGTTAGGACACCCCTGTCTTACATACTACCCCCATATGTGCATGACGTTTGATAAGGATTTGGTCCTCAATAAAACGTCATACTCCTCTGAGATGTTTTTTCTCTAGATCTGTTTTTCAGTACTGCTCCTGGAGGCACAAAAACAGATCACACAACTCTTCCTCATTAAACACACCCGATTCATCTCATCAGCTTGTTAGTGGAGAATACAAGCTCTGCAATGGATGGGTTATATAAGGAAGACATCCAAGATCTGTACTGTTGATGTGAATCCAGGAATGGGGTTGGGAAAAACTGCTCTAGATGTTGGTACTTGGAATTGCTGGAATGCAGGGATTGGCTCCTTTTCAGACACAAGGGCATCAGACACTGTGGTGTGGATCTGGCTTGCAGCCACCATTCCAGTTCCACTGCTCCAAGTTGCTTAATAGTCGTTGAAGTCTGGGATTTGTGCAGGCCAATCAAGTAAGTAAGACTCAGTAAACAATTTCTATGTGGACAGGGGTTTGACACTGTACTGTTATTTGGAATGATAATCCTAATGTATTTTAGAGTTAGGTTTGGCCTAGGGTAAAATTTAGAAAGTATAATAGGAATGTTGTTCCAGAATAGATAAGGATCCTATTTGGCAAAGTCAATCCTAATGAATTTTACTGTAGACAGTTTGCAAAATGTGATCGGATTCCAACCCTGATCTACCACACCTAATTAGCTGGTTAAATGTGTTCGACTGCAAAAGTCTGAAGGCTGAAAGGAGTGCAGTTGATCAAATGGCTTGATAACACTTTATTTTGATAATCATCTTTAGACATTCTGCTGACTATACTGTAAGTAACTTTGCAACTACAGCTAACAGTCATTAGAATATTAGTAGACTATCTGCTTAATATCTGCTAATACTTTATTTTGATACTCCCCTGACAGACATTTTTCTGACTATGAGTAACTTTGCAAGTACATGTCAACTTATTTTACCAACCCTAACTATAATCCTAACAGTTTACTATTACTCTACTGAGAGTTAGTCGATGTGTTGTTTGTGAAGTTACTTGCAGTTAATAGAATGCCCAAAGGGGACCATCAAATTAAATGTAACCAATGGCTCCACCGGCAGGCCAAACGGTTTTAAGAACGTTGAGGAATGGTTCCAGTTACGTTTCCACTTGAGCTTGGTTTGCATGGTGCTGTTGGCATGACTACCAACAATTCTTGGCCCGGAATTCTCAGCACGGTTGGCTAATCATGCTAAACTGAGCTGGTTAAATATGTGTAGTGACATCGCCGCTCATGATTGGTCACTTGCTTGTTGTCTGGCTACTAGTTTCTCTCTGTAGCTGGCCTAGCACGCTATTTGAGAGAAGTAAACAGAAATATCTGATCATCCACCATAATGCCGTCTTTATTTATATCTTGTATGTAAACACTTGTGTTACCAAGGCATGACAGTTATCAGCCCCACAGTGGAAAATTAAACCGACTAGGCCAGATCGGCACGGAATGCAACAGTTAAGCCTTGAGAACAGTTTGGCTCAATGGTGGAAAATCGACTTAAATGTCCGATTCATCCATGGAAATGTGTTCTATGTATTCTAATTGATCTCTGTGCAGTCTAAAACAGACTCCTCTGATGTCAACACATTGAAATACATTCAAATTAATTTTTATCTTCAGATGCTCTCCAGATTTCCTGGTCTTGTTCTGATTTGGGTGGAAATTATGTGAGTGTTTTTACAGAATGTGTATAGAGGGAAGTTTTACAGAGCTTGTCTGGCACCCTCTGGCCTTGTCCCTAGAGCCCCACACATCGCTATCACACACACACACCACTCACTAACGTGCTCATAAGTGCAGGTGTTGAATTTTAATTGGCTAGTTAGCTGAGAGACATGTCTTACCTGACTGCTTACCACTGGTGCTTATCTCATTGCAAGGAAGAGCTGGTGGAGCCTGTCAGGACTCAGGGCCTGACACACACTATTTGAAGTGGCACTTTGTCAGCAATTAGCCTAGATTTAGTGTCCTCACGCTGGCGCACTGACGGGATTGTTAAGAAATGTCACTGACCTCTATTTTTTTTGGAGCATGTCACTGGTTTTCATGGGGTTTCCAGTGGGTGGAGTTTACAAATCAGTTGATAATCTAAAGACATTCCTTTCCAAATATGGAAAGATAAGAAGGCAAAATGACATCACTGGAAAATGTCAACATGAGAGCGCTCTCTGTTCTTCTTAAATAGATTGTGAATTGATCTTTACCTAACCATCAGACTAACTTAATTTTGAGGTATATCCGTTATGCTAAAGCTGAATGATATTTAAGCTTATCTAATGCTTGAGGATATGGTGGTAGAAGTTTGTGTCATGGTCATGTTTGATGTTTTTTGCACATTCAGTATTGTATGGGATGTATTGTTGTTAGAGGATGAGGCAGAATCCAGTATCCAGTGTCATTTTGACACTTTGGCGTGGCGTTACAGTGACACATCATTTGCACAAAGAAGTACAGTGTGTTTTACATGTTTATTTTTCCTCTGATATGAGTCAGGTGACGTTTCAAAGCCTTATTGTTTTCATCAGCTGCTGAAAACCTTCTGTGTCTGAATAGTGAATTCATAGAGTACAGGATGTTTGTCTCTTTTATTTTTATAGATGCTGTGTTGGTGTCACTGAGGCAGTGGATCTGTTCTTTCTTACTGTCCGCCATATAGGAAATATATAGAATATAGATTCTCTTCATGTGAAAATATAATACATTGTAATTTTTTTAATTATCAGTACTTTACTGTAATGATGTGTATCACTATATTTCTCTCACTTTTCTTGGAGTCTTGGATGGATTTTTTCACTATGGGATATTTTATATTTTGACTGCATACAAAAGTTTTAAAAACTGTTTAAAAATCGAACTAAAAGGCAAAGGTACAAGACTGTGTACTTAATGGCTTTTATGAGAGAAAGATATACAATAATTTAAAGCTGCAAATGACAGAACTAAATTAAAAATGGCAGATAAATGCAGAAATACTCACTTAAAGTTGTTGACTCATACATTTATTGCTATACGGTACACCTGGATCAACACCTATTGATACTAATTCCTGACACAACAGTTTTCTGACTACATTGCAGAACAAATTAACAAGCTTTACATTTATATTATATAATTGTGTTAAAAAGTTGGACTTGGTGAGAATAGATCTTTCACATGGGCCAGTCAGCATAATTTTTTAAGAATATCTTGATTGTCATTAAGTCACCTGTAAAATCTTGTCATGTGAGAAGAGTTAAACCATTGTTTGTTCTCTCACTTTCAGCTCAAGCCCATGAGTGATTGCGCCCTTCTCCTTCATAGAAAGGTCAGTTATATTTTACAGGCCACTCAAATGCTTGAGCTAAGGAACATACAGCTGTCCCCCGTGTGTTACTGTCATTCATAAAAAGACATGAAATCAACCATTTTATACATTTATAGACAGCACAAGCTCTTTTCCACAGTCCAGTGACACTCATAAATACAGACTGTCCCTCACTACACTTTTACAATGCAACCCAATCACTCACACCAGGATGCCAAGAACCACCTCACTCATATCCCAAAGACTCTGACAAATGGATGACATTTATGGTTTGAGTCTGGATCCTGCCCTTTTGGCAATTTATAGTATTATATACGTTATTATAAAATGGATAGCTTTGACTGTAAATTTTGATTGGATGAGCCTATTGCAAATGTACCTTTGAGCACATTTTGCATTAATGCGCCAAATTAAACATCTTGGCAACCGTAAACAGGTTCAGTTTGGCTATCAAATTGTATTACTTGGCAGATTTTGGCTAAACAGCATTTGTTAGATTACTTTATAGAGCATTACATCAACCTGTTGCCCCAAAATTAAACTGTATTACAATTTAGGTAATGTTTTATGTTGAAGAAAAAAGCTTCTAGCTACAGAAGGCTTGCTTCATAAAGACACCACCTTAATCAAGTTCAGTTAAGCATCCGTGCCAGAGCCTCTGTCTCAATTTCACTGCACCTTACATGGAAAACTCCCTTTCTGTCTAAATCCATCAGACCTTACACTGACCCTTTATTTTGCATGTTACACATTAACACATACGCATGACTGCATCCCTGAAAAGGAATGAGAATTATGAAAAGGTTCACACTACGGTCTACAGCTTCTGAAAGAAATATGTGAGTCAAAAGAATCTGACAGGCTTCACACTATAGGCCACAAAACTTCACATTTTATTGTTTGTTGATGTAACATAATCTGCTTGGGGTGTTTTTTTTGTTGTTGTTTTTTTAAGTTCACTTAGCATTCCAATTTTTCAGGGCAGTTGCTATTGCTTTACTATTGCTAGAGCATTGCAGCTCAGGATCTGGAACAATGAACGTTACTATTTTTCTTAGTTTTGGTCTGGATGTGACTCATTCATTATATTCATGTGCTATGCATTGAGCGTTAAAGGAATAGTTCAGCAAAAATTAAAATGTTTTATAGGTTGATAATGGGGAGTTAGATGATCAGCAAATGAAGCAAGCTCATTTAAAAGGAATGCATAGTTGATATAAAAAATTGGATGACTAATAATTTCCTACTGCTAAATTCTGAAAAAAACTGAGCCTTTAATTATTGGACCAAAAACCTCTGCATGTAATTACCTAAAACACCGTCTAACACTTGATGGCTGCTCTGTTAATTCCTTGTTATCAGTTAGGAACCTAGGAGTGCTATTTGATAGCAATCTTTCCTTTGAAAGCCATGTTTCTAGCATTTCAAAACCTAATTTTTCCATCTTAAAAATATATCTAAATTACGACCTGTGCTCTCAATGTCAAATGCAGAAACATTAATTAATGCATTCATGACCTCAAGGTTAGATTATTGTAATGCTTTATTGGGTGGTTGCTCTGCACACTTAATAAACAAACTCCAGCTGGTCCAAAATGCAGCAGCTAGAGTTCTTACTAGAACCAGGAAGTACGACCAAATTAGCCCGATATCACCACAGTAACATTACCATATTCCAGATATGATCTGTAAGTGTGTTTTATCTTCTTGGTTCATACATCTGATATGGAAGAAATTATTCACCCTGAACTGATGATAGTAAAAAGACAAGACTATGAGATATGATAGGGGTGCATGACAAGATGCTCAGGTTTCTGTGGGTGGGAGTCCACCTGTTTCAAATCAAGCTGAATTTGCTGATTTTGGACTTGATCAAAACAGTCTTTAACAAAGGACTGCTGTTATCTCACTGTCTAAAATGACATTCTGCAGTCGCCAAGATGCAGTCACAGTACTTGTCTATGATATATGCTAAACTAGTCTGTGAGTATTTTTAACCAATGTTTACACAAATATAGTAATTTGTTTGTTAATTGGGCTACACTTGGGCACAATGCATGTTTGTTGTTACATGCATGCAACTAGTGATTATTACTAAGTATAACATTTTTGTTTTGTCTTCTTTAATTTGTATTAATTCATTGCATCCTTTATCAACACATTCAACTCAAATAGCATACATTTACAGTGTATTACCGGCAAATATTTTCAGTACTTTAGTATATTTATATTAAATATTTACATAATATCTACAATAGTGTTCTTTTCTTTCTTTCTTTTTCTCCCTGTTGTTGTCACTTTAAATTATTTGTTTTATAATGTGCAACATATGCATTCTTCAAAGTATGCCGATTAAGCATGTTTAAGTTTTTTTATGCTAATTATTCATATCTGTGTGTCTGGTCATTCACTTAGCTTAGCTTATTTTCTTCACACACACACACACACACACACACACACACACACACATATATATATATAGTGCTTATGTACTGTATGTACTGTATCTATTTCTAAATTAATTCAAACTAAATACGGCTCAAGTTCCGGTTAAGTCACTATATTTATATATTATATATTCTTTGTGTGAAGAACAAACTTCACACACCTTCCTTTCTCTGTTTCCAACCTGTTCTCTCTTTCCACGGCCAGCTCTCAGGGAGTCGCACATGAAAGAGCCGCCTATAAAAGAGAGCTAATCTCCCGGTTCTTAAAACACGCTGCGTTTATTTTTACAATCTGCAGCTGCACCTCCCCAGCACTGCCAGTTACGTGTGCTTGCATGCATGTGCGTGTGTATGTGTGTATGTGTATGCATGTGTGTGTGTGGAAAGTGTTCTGGAGTTGAAACTGAGAAGAAATGTAAAAACATATGATGGAGAAAAGAGAAAGAGACCTTTATTATTCTCCTGAGAGGAATTAGATTTTCACATTTTCTCAGGCCTTCACAAAATCTGCAGTTTAGACGCTAAAAAGAAAACTCAACGTGCAAACCAAACCACTGAGCAGCATTTGCAGTGCTAACATTTGAAGAAAAATTTAGTTTTAAAACAAAACAGCTTAATAAAGTCTTTACAGGTCTTAACTTGTTTAAGATGGTTTCTTACCTCGGCAATAAAATACAAAAAGAAAATCTAATTTTCGAATACAACGGCTGAGTGAGTGATGGCAAATAAGAAATATTTCTCTCTTTTGAGCTACTGGGGCAAATGAGGACACAAAAAATATATATTTGTTGTAGTCTCCCATTCACCGCTATAGAAGTTTACCCAACTATGACAACGACTATGAAAAAGGGTCCAGTGCTTAAATCCCCTCTAAATCTAGTAAAACAGACCAACTAACCAACTTGGCCAGGCAGTGAGATCAACTAATCACTATCAGGAAGTCCTGAGGAAAACTTGTGTGCTGGGATTGTGAATCAGGGTGATTGTTCTCCAAAGGTCAGGAATCACGGACTCATATGTGGAGTGAGAGTCAGGGTTGAGCTCTATGGCCCATATTATGAGGTCCCACCCTGAAATGTGACCTGACCCTTAAACTCTTCTGGGTTGACACCTGCTCAGCCGTCTACTCAACCCTTTATGAGTTCAACAGGGTTTTCCTAGCCAGCGCTCAGGGACTCCTTGTAGAACATCTGCAAGAAGATTAAAGTTCATTAGTTCATTAGATTAAAGTTCAATTCCTCTTGGTCTACCTCTTCTCCCAAAATGTCACCAGTACAATGTACAAGTGAAAATAGTTAACAAAAAAAATTAACCATTGGTAGTCGCACCTCTGCTTCAAATGTGTGTTCTATTCAAATTGCTGTTTTATTCAAATGGAGCGGAGATGAAAAGTCGCAGATGTGTCTATAGAATCTCACTATGTCTACACTGGGACATGAATATTGTCCCGTCGTGCCATAACAGTTTTAAGCTGTCTACACTGAACGAGTCAAAGAGAAAGTTTCTAATCCATTTGTCCTGTTGTCGGAAGTAGCACGAGCATGTGGAGTATGGAAGAAACAACACAATCTCATGGCAATTCGTAACTATTTTACATGTTGAGCAATTGGTAGATAATTCGAATGAATTTGTACAATGGCATTTGTAAATTTTTGTATGATCTGCTAACGCTTTAGTGATGGTTATGTGTAGGGGTAGTGTTACATGTGGACCTCCACCTTTTTTCAAAAAATCATACATTTTCATACAGTTCATGGATGAAATCACCACCTTGTAAAGTAGCTTTGTTTTCCCGTGATATCGGATTGGCAGAAACAGAACAGGCATCAGTTTACTATGGGTGCTTTTTTAACAACAGAAGAAGAACATTTGGTAACACTTTATTTCGATAGTCCACTTTAGACATTCTACTAACTATAAGTAACTTTGTAACTACATGTCAACTACATGTCAACTAATTATCATTAATTTGCAACTACATGTCTACTAACTCTCAGTTACATACTTCATACAGTTCATACTTTCCTACTTGAAAATCTAACAGAACACAACAACATGAAATCAAACTCACATTGCTAGAAGCGCTTGTGCTCACATACATGCATAGAGTGTGTTTCAGGTCTTATCATCCAGAAGACAAGGGCAGCCCTCCTTTTATCTGTCCTGCATTTTTTCTCCTGTAATATATTCTAATTTTCTACTCCCGCCATCTCCTTATTCTTTCATTCTAGTCCTGTTCTTTATTGCTCTGCAGAACGACAGATTTTGTCTGATTATCTGTGCATTTGCATATGTACTGCACTAAACTTTCCATGATTCAATTTGTGATTGAGATTGCGTGCGTGCGTGCATGCGTGTGCGTGTGTGAAGGAAAACGAGTAGTTAAGTTGAGGATGCATGGATGCACTCACTATATGCTGGATTTAATGTGTGTGTTCCTGTTTCTATTCTGGTGGGGACTTAAACCTGAATACACACAGACTCATGGGGACTTGTGACACTGAACGAGTCAAAGAGAAAGTTTCTAATCCATTTGTCCTGTTGTCGGAAGTAGCACGAGCATGTGGAGTATGGAAGAAACAACACAATCTCATGGCAATTCGTAACTATTTTACATGTTGAGCAATTGGTAGATAATTCGAATGAATTTGTACAATGGCATTTGTAAATTTTTGTATGATCTGCTAACGCTTTAGTGATGGTTATGTGTAGGGGTGGTGTTACATGTGGACCTCCACCTTTTTTCAAAAAATCATACATTTTCATACAGTTCATGGATGAAATCACCACCTTGTAAAATAGCTTTGTTTTCCCGTGATATCGGATTGGCAGAAACAGAACAGGCATCAGTTTACTATGGGTGCTTTTTTAACAACAGAAGAAGAACATTTGGTAACACTTTATTTCGATAGTCCACTTTAGACATTCTACTAACTATAAGTAACTTTGTAACTACATGTCAACTACATGTCAACTAATTATAATTAATTTGCAACTACATGTCTACTAACTCTCAGTTACATACTTCATACAGTTCATACTTTCCTACTTGAAACTCTAACAGAACACAACATGAAATCAAACTCACATTGCTAGAAGCGCTTGTGCTCACATACATGCATAGAGTGTGTTTCAGGTCTTATCATCCAGAAGACAAGGGCAGCCCTCCTTTTATCTGTCCTGAATTTTTTCTCCTGTAATATATTCTAATTTTCTACTCCCACCATCTCCTTATTCTTTCATTCTAGTCCTGTTCTTTATTGCTCTGCAGAATGACAGATTTTGTCTGATTATCTGTGCATTTGCTTATGTACTGCACTAAACTTTCCATGATTCAATTTGTGATTGAGATTGCGTGCGTGCGTGCATGCGTGTGCGTGTGTGAAGGAAAACGAGTAGTTAAGTTGAGGATGCATGGATGCACTCACTATATGCTGGATTTGATGTGTGTGTGTGTGCATGTATGAAGGAAAACGAGTAGTTGAGTTGAGGATGCATGGATGCACACACTATATGATGGATTTGATGTGTGTGCGTGCGTACGTGTGTGTGTGTGTGTGCATGTATGAAGGAAAACGAGTAGTCGAGTTGAGGATGCATGGATGCACACACTATATGCTGGATTTGATGTGTGTGTGTGTGTGTGTGGGTGTGTGATTAATGTGTGTTGTCCAATATGATGTGTCCGGGCTCTTTTATCAGGAGTTCAGTTGGGCAGGTCGAGTCTCTATCACATGTCTATGGTTCACCAGAACAGATAACACAACCATCACACTGTTGTCACGGTCAAAACACTCACACACACAAACACTTCACACCTCATACATCACCATTACTCATCATGCCTTGGGAATGGAAGCGTGATTATGAAAGTCACCTGTGTTATAGTACTTATACACACAGTTTGATATGTTTGTAGCTTTGTGGTTGCTTCATATGTGTTTATGTGTGTGTCAAACCTAGCTGTATTCTGCAGTCAAATGAGTCCTCAGGAAAGGTTTCTTCTAGGGTTTGCAGGTGGCAATACTTTGAAAAGCAATGTGTGTGTGTATGCAGTTGTAGATGATACTTTCTGCCAAAACCAGCTATAATCTTTAATTAAATTTAATCAAACTGAAAATAATCTCTTTCTTCTTCACTCAGCTCACCTCTTCACTTTCTTGTTCAATGTACCATGTTGGGTAAATCATCCACTGAGATTCTGAGATTACCAGTAGGACCACACACACACACGCACACACTCACACACACACACACACACACACACACACACACACACACACACACACACACACACC